>NW_027397065.1:93339576-93398174 GCF_003265705.2 Callorhinus ursinus
GCTCCGGGGGTGGGTCTGGGGTCAGAGCAGGTCAGGGCGCCGGGCCGTGTTCGGGGGCTCCGGGGGCTCCGGGGGTGGGTCGGGGGTCAGAGTAGGTCAGGGCGCCGGGCCGGGTTCTGGGGTGGGGGCGGGCGCCCTGGTGACACTGGGAGCCCCAGCGGTGGATACGGGCAGATGACCCGGTGAGGGTCTGGTGCAGCTTCCCGGGCTATGTCTTCACTGACGCGCCTGATTTCGCCTCTGGTCCACGAAGTGTTTTTGTTCTTCGTGTGTTTTACGTAAGGTACCTGAAATCTTTTGTGGGATGAAGTGGCATGGGAAATAAACTGTGTTCACTTTCCTGTGTTTCGTATTGTATTGTTAGGATCTTTCTCATGCACAATTGTGTGCCATATAATTTTGGAAATATTTTAGTGAGTTAGTTTACAATGATCCATCCACTCTTACTTTATTTTTTTTTAAAGATTTTACTTATTTATTTGACAGAGAGAGAGAGAGCGAGCACAAGCAGAGGGAGCAGCAGAGGGAGAGGGAGAAGCAGGTCCCCACTGAGCAAAGAGCCCAGGACCCTGGGATCATGACCTGAGCCTAAGGCAGTGGCTTAAACCAACTGAGCCACCCAGGCGCCCATATTTTATTGACCTTTAGGTTGTTTCCAAATCTTTGCTAGTGTTAAATGAGGCAAGAAAGATTATAATTGTGTATAACCCTTTGTCTTACTTAGGATCAGGTTGCTTTTCTTAGAATTGTATGTTTCCACAGGCCCTATGCCCCCTAAGTGGACTTTATTGGCAGAAGAAATGAAAACCATTCTTCACAGACCTACACTGAGAGTTTTGCAGTTTAGTACTTTCAGAACTAATTTTTTATTGTATAGTTACCACAAACTCCTTAACATAATATTTTTGGCATTTCTTTATTGCCAATTAGAATTTTATATTTTTAGATGTTAAGTGTTTACTGAAAACCCTATTAAAATTTTTCAAAATTGGATTGGATTCCTTTTTTGTTATGTAAGCCTTGATTATTTCTTTTTTTTTTAAGATTTTATTTATTTGACAGAGAGAGACACAGTGAGAGAGGGAAGACAAGCAGGGGGCGTGGGAGAGGGAGAAGCAGGCCTCCCACTGAACAAGGAGCCGGATGTGGGGCTCGATGCCAGGACCCCGGGATCATGACCTGAGCCGAAGGCAGACGCTTAACGACTGAGCCACCCAGGCATCCCTGATTATTTCTTTTCTAATCAGTGTGTATTATTTGTGGCCATCACATAGAAATAAGCTGAAAGTCTCATTGCTCTATTGTGTGAAAATGCCCAACCTAGTGCAGGTACTTAGTAAATCGGTAAATTCATGTTAACATTAGACCCCAGCCTAGTTACTGAGATACATCATGAGCTTTAAGCAGAAACATCTGTAATTATGGTGTTCATGCCACCAAAGTCGGGAGGCATGAGAACCTTCCTGGTACTGTCCCCATCTCCGCCACACACCGCTGCCTTGCCCTCCATGTCATTTGCCATTTCCTGAGGGCCAGTGCTTTCATGCCTTGCTATTTACATATTTTTGTATACAATCGTACTGTGAAGCTTGTTTATATTAGAGATCTTAACATCACTTTACTTGTATTTCACTTTGAGACCTGTTTCTCTCCCCGACTATATCGTGGCTATTGTCTGAGGCCTTGTTTTTTTTCTTTTAATCCTGTAAGACTCAGTGCTATGTGGCTCATAGGTAGAACTGAGCCAAGTGGATGATACAGTTGTGACAGATGTATTTTGTTCCTTTTGTATGGTTAATGGTTTTATTATTTACTTCAAGGTACATCTCCATGAATAACTTAAATGACCCCCCAAATTGGAATATCCGGCCTAATTCCAGGGCTGACGGGGGTGATGGAAGCAGATGGAATTATGCCCTATTGGTTCCAATGCTGGGATTGGCTGCTTTTCGTAAGTCATAGTTTTCCTAACATTTGCATTCGGTGGGCTGAAAGTGTGGATCCCAAAAACCTTGGGCTTTGGACCCTGACAGATGCAAGTGTACATCCTAGTGTTATCCCATACAGTGAGTCCTAGGCAAATTATTTAACCCCTTGAGCCTCAGTTTCCCTATCCACTGAAGCATTGTGAGGGCTAAATAAAACAAGATACTTTGTGTGGAGTGGTTTTTAGTAACTATTAGCTCCTTTCCAGACTTCACTTCTCTGAAGGGAACTCTCTTGGTTCAGTTGCCCTCATCAGGACTGACAGGGGAGAATAAAATAGGTGTAAAAGAAAACCAGTTTGGTTATCTGTTTAACGTTTAGGGAATCAGTCTGAAAACCTCTGCTCACCTGGCCAGCTTCTCTCTAGTTTGAATTGACTTTGGGGAAATGACCAGTTACTGGTCTGTTATAATTATTCCAGCCCTTAGCTTTTATTTTCCACTACATGATAATTTTCTGACGTTCAGGAATTAGTTTTATACTTTGTCATATCCCACAGTTTTGGATTGGCACTTAAGAATATGAGAAACTGAATAACTGAAGAAAATCACAAGCTCCCGTCTATTTGCAGTGATACTTTTTATGGAGTGTTTTTTCATGTGCTTAGATTTCTCAGGTCAATAGGCTTACCTCAGGAAGTGAAGGGTGAAAATAGCATTTATCAACTGTTCATTTATCTGCCTTTACTGTAGACTGTGCCAGGAGACTCGTTTACACCGATATTTGGCAATATAATTTCTATTTGTTTATTTATTTGTGGGGGGGATGCATGTGGGGAGGGGCAGAGGGAAAGGGAGACTCTCAAGCAGACTCCTCACTGAGTGTGGAGCCCGACGCAGGGCTCTATCTCACAACCCCGAGATCATGACCTGAGCCAAAGCCAAGAGCCACCCAGGTGCCCCTTGGCAATATAATTTCTAAACTATGTAGTGAAAGATTTTTGGAGACTCTTTATAAGAACGCAAAGATAAAAGTTTTCGGTGATCATGCTACCTAAGCAAGACAACCAAGAAGAAAATACAAAATATTCATTGACTCTTCTCAGGGACAGAAAGCGACATTTCAAAAGTCCAAGGAGGCAAGAACCTCAGAAGTAAAGGTTGTTATGAAAGGCTATAAAAGCTAGAGTTTGGAAAGCAAATGGAACGATGAGAGTTGCCCTGGGGCCTGTCCCAGCCTCAAAACTAATTAATCATTGTTAGTCAGTGTAATGTTAAGCCTTCCAATTCCCTCACCAAGTTCATCACCCTAGCCATGGGCCATAGGTAGTGGTTCCAAGGGTTAGGAGAGCTTTGCAAGATGGCAGGCTGGTGAGCTTCTAAGTGGCAACACCCTTAGGGCTGGGTTTGGATCTGCCCAGTCTCTGACCTGGAGGCAGGCACTGTGCAGATCGCTGAATCAAAAACACCACCTGATCTTGTCAGCCTCCATGGGAGTCGATGTTTAGTTTTTTAAGAAAGTGCCAAAACGTTTTCCCGAGTGGTGGTACTATTTTGCATCCTCATCAGCAGCGTGTGAGTGATCCATTTTCTTGGTATCCTCACCAGCATTTGGTGAGGTCACTGTTGTTTTTATTTTACACCCACTGTGGTTTCAGTTTGCATTTCCCTAATAGCTAATAATGTTGAACATGTTTTCACATTCTTATTTGCCATCGGTATAGCCTCTTCCACGACATGTCTGTTCCTGTCTTTCGGCCATTTTCTAATTATACTGTGTTTTCATGTTGAGTTTTCAGAGTTTTTTACTACATTCTAGATTCTAGTATTTTGTTGGATATCTAATTTGCCAGTATCTTTTTCCACTCTAACTTGCTTTTTTATTCTCTAAATGGAGGCTTTCGCAGAGCAAAGGTTTTAATTTTGATGAAGTTCAAGTTTTTTCTTTCATGGGTCATGCTTTTCCTCCTGCAGCTCTTTGCCTAGCCCTAGATCCTGAAGGTTCTGTCCCACATTGTTTCTTGAAAGTTTAGTTTTACATGTCCATGATCCATTTTGAGTTAATTTTTTTTTTCTTTTAGTATAATGTATGAGACTTAGGTTTTCTTTCTTCCTTTCCAATCTGTTTGTCTTTTATTTCCTTTTCCTTTTCTTGCTTTTTTGCACTGGCTGACACCTCCAGGCCCCCATTGAGAAGTTCCCATCTTACAGGAAGAGCATTCGGTCTTCACCATTAAAGGCGACGTTAGCAGTGGGTTTTCATAGCTGTTCTTTATCAAGGCAAGGAAGCTCCCCTCAGTTTTTCTTTTCTTTTTGAGTTTTTACCACCAGTGGGTGTTGAATTTTGCCAAATGTTTTTCTGTATCAGTTGATGGGATCATGTGGTTTTTCTTCTTTAGACTGTTCGTATGTTGGGTTACATTGATTGATTTTTGAATATTGAACCAGTCTTACATTTTTGGAATAATTTCCACTTTGGGGGGGGTGCACCTGGGTGGTTCAGTCGATTAAGTGTCTGACTCTTGGTTTCGATTCAGGTCATGCATGATGTCATGGGTCATGGGATCCAGCCCCATGTCAGGCTATGGCTTTGTGCTCATCAGGGAGTCTGCTTGAAGATTCTCTCCCTCTGCCCCTCCCCCCACTCGCATGCACTTTCTCTCTCAAATAAATAAATCTTTGGGGTGCCTGCGTGGCTCAGTCGTTAAGCGTCTGCCTTTGGCTCAGGTCATGATCCCAGGTTCCTGGGATTGAGACCCACATCAGGCTCCCTGCTCAGTGGGAAGCCTGCTTCTCTCTCTCTCTCAAACTCCCTCTGTTTGTGTTCCCTCTCTTGCTGTTTCTCTCTCTGTCAAATAAATAAACAAAATCTTAAAAAAAAAAAATCTTAAAAAAAAATCTTTGAAAATAAATCTCCACTTGGTCATGCCATATAATCCTTTTTACATATTGTAGAATTACATTTGCCAGTATTTTGTTCAGGGTTTTATGTCTGTGTTCCTATGCGATTTATTATTTTAGCCCTTTGGCAGAGTTCTCTCTTCTCCACACTTACTTCAGCATCATGTTTTTTTTGTGTCAGTTATTGTATTTTTCAGTTCAAAACGTTCATATGCTTGTTTTTGTATGTCCTATTTCTGTGCTTAGACTTTGTATTGTCATGCCTGCTTTAAACTCTTTGTCAGGTAACACTAACATCTCTGTCCCCTCACTATTGGCATCTACTGATTATCTTTTTAAATTCAATTTGGGATCTTTCTGATTCTTGGTATGAAGAGTGATTTTCAACTGAAACCTGTGTATTTGGGGCATTATGTTATGAGGCTGACCTTTTATTTGGACATTCTATGGATTCTTCTTGGATAGGGCTCTAGCAGGGGAAAGGTGGCTCTGCTGCCTCACTCCTAGGTGGGGATGGAAGTCCAAGCTCCGCACTCAGCCTCTGGTCCCCTCATTACCACTGGGCAGGAGCCGGGGGTGCAGCTCCCCCAGGTTCCCACAGATGCTCCTCCCTGCCTGGGAGAGGTAGGAGATCTTGTTACTGCTCCCCACTTGGCCACCTCTGACACCACCCCCAAGGGAGCAGGAGGGGCTCCCATCAGCCTTTGCCCAATGGATGGGGATGGGACCACAGTGACTTTGCTGTGTGGCCAGAGTGGAGTAGTTATTGTTGAAGTTTCTGTCTTGCTAGGCCACCTTCCTAGCCCCTTGGCCAGAGAGAGCAGACTTGTGCTGGGGCTTTTTGAAAGAAAGTGTTCACATTGGCATTTCAGCTCCAAGTCTGGGAAGTGTGAGGCAAAATAAAACCCCAGGGGCCTCACCACTGTAGCCTTCCTTGGGTCCTGAGGTCCCTCGCCAGTCGTCCTGCGGTTCTCCACCTTTAAGAACCCCCTTGGTTTGCCGTACTTACGACGCAGGGTTTCCGACTGTGCTGAGCAGGAAGAACAGGAAAGAGTACTTCTGTTCCATTCCCCCAAAAGCAGGAGCCCCCACTCTCTTCTCTGCCTTGGGAAACTGGGGCTGTGCACAATTGTGTTTTGCCCAGAGTCATAAGGCAGGGTTCTCCAGGATCAGACCCAGACTTAAGGTTTTTCCATTCTGCTTCCACACTTTCCTCTGCACACGTCCTTGGTGATCTCCCCCACCTGTGTCACGTCTCTGTCCCACCTCTTCCTGGAGGCCTTCCTGATTCAGTGCCACCCACCCCAGACTTGCCCGTAGTCACAGCCTGTACCGTGTAGTCTGATGTGCAGCTCGGTGTGTTCTGTACCAGTCGCCACTTGTTCCGTGTGTCAGTTGTACTTCCATTAGCTCATACCTGGGTTAAGGCAAGAGTGGCCTCCTCTGCCCCCTGCTGCACCCCCACCTCTGATCTTCCACTTCTTACCAGAGTCTCTGAGGACCTCTGTTGTTCAGGCCTGCTGACTTCCAGGATGTGCTCAGCCCCTCAGTAGAAGCCCTGCAGCGACTCCTGGACACCATCTGCTCAGGACATGTGATGCCCACTCTTGTCCCTGTTCATTCTGCCTAGAGGGGGCCTTTCCTACCAGCTGTTCCTCGTTTTTCCAGACTGGTTCCCATTCGCCTCTTTCGTGAGCCCCTCCTGACTGCACCCTAAATGGAATTAGTCCTTCCTTCTTCCCCTTCTCACAGAGCTCTCAGTGCTTATCAGATGATAACTGTAACTGCTGCTCTAGCGGCCAGTCCCCTACCTGTGAACTTCAGTGGAAGGAGGAGATGAAGATGATGTGTGCTTTCGAGTTTCCGTTACCAGTAGGCCTAGATGCTGTTTGTAGGTGAGGAAAGAATGCATTTGGTCTCATGCTTATAGAGTTGGGGTGGTAGCAGCACTTCAAGTGGAAATGACTTTCAGGTGCACGCAAATACTGCCTCAGAGGATGGTTCTCAAGGGACGCGGGGGAAGAAGACCCGAATGGCAAGGACACCGCCTTGAGTGCTGGGGAGGGAAAAGGAGCCTCCCGGCACTGGATTTCTCCATGCAGCAGAGGACAGAGGCCCAGCTGCTCCTCAGTCTGTCCCATGTTTGTGAGAGTAGAGTTTCCCTGGTTTGGGGAAAGGGAGCCAGGCCATGTCTTGAGGTTGAAATCTTCCTCCACCTTTTTTATGTACCCTTGTCAGAATAGAAGCGAGATGACCAGGCAAGTCTGAATGCGCTTTGAAATCACTCAGTTCTGTAATCACCTGCCAACATTACAGGAAGCATAGCAGTGTTGACTTTTAAACCTTGGCGGTAGGACGTGGAGGCCCTGTGGCCAGAGTAGGCATTGGTGGTGAGTTTGAGAGCAAAAGAAAGCAGTGGTGTATTTTTTCAGCCAGAGAAGATGAGGAGTCTGGAAGGGAACTGTCAGCAACCTTGTCACACTTGTCCTTGGGGAGCCTTACCTGATTTTAAGATAAGAATTTTGATTATTATATGGTTTCATACAAAATGTTACCTGTACCTTTCAGGGCTTAAGATTTTATTGAAATGCTGTCCTTAGCTGCTTTATGCTTTTTCAAAATAAAGATTATAAAACTTCAGCTCTGACTTCTCATTAAGTGTGTTTTTCTCCCCCAATTTATTCGTGTCAGGTTGGATTTGGTCCAGGGAGTCCAAGAAAGAAATAGAAAAAGAGAGAGAAGCGTACCGTCAGAGAACAGCTGCTTTCCAGCGGGATCTTGAAGCCAAGTACCACGCCGTGATCTCAGAAAACCGGCGTGCGGTTGCTCACTTGTCTTTGGAACTTGAAAAGGAACAAAACAGAACGACTAGTTACCGAGAAGCCCTTATCTCTCAGGGGCGCAAGTTGGTAGAAGAAAAGAAGCTTCTGGAACAGGAGCGGGCTCAGGTCATGCAAGAAAAGAGACAGTTGCAGCCCCTGAGAAGTGCGTATCTCAGCTTCCTGGAAAAGGAAGATGACTGGCAGAGGAGGGCCAGGCTTGTGCTGAAAGAGTTTGAAGACGCTCTTACGGAAAGACAGAACATCTACTGCAGCCTGCTCCTCCCCCGCGGCAGGCGGCTGGAAATCGAGAAGAACTTACTGGTCCGAGCATCCACCGACCCAGTTGCCGCTGACCTGCAGATGGCGGCTGGCCTGACCGACATATTTCAGCACGACACATACTGTGGCGACGTCTGGAATACCAACAAACGCCAGAATGGGAGACTCATGTGGCTGTATCTCAAATACTGGGAGCTGACTGTTGAGCTGAGGAAGTGTAAGAGAGTTGAGAAAGCCATCCTAGAGAAGTAGGGCAGGAGCGAAGTACATCTTCGGTGATGCTGTGGTGTCCCGGGGCATCGCCGTGTTGTCTTCTGTAGCCACCTTCCAGCTGAGGGGTCTTCTACTCCCACCACCGACTGAGTGGGACACAGGGTCTCTTCCTTGGCCCTCTTCAGCTATAAGGATGCAGTTTCTCGGGAAAAATTTTTTTTTTAAGCTGTAACATTTTGTTAGGCTGAACAGTATAACCTCGTATCTTTGCTGTAGGGTAAGATTGTTTTTAAGAAAGTCAAATACAGTATCGATCCTCACTGTAAGTAGTTTTCTGTTTGTTTTTATCACTCCCTAAATAAATTCTGTTTTCTCCTCAAATTACTTTTCTCTCTCCTAGAATTATAAATAGAAGTTGTCAGATAATGGATAGAACTGCCTAATGAGGACAGAAAATAGTAACGTTAATCAAGGTTTCTTGCTGGTGTGAGCATCTCTCCCACCAAAGGGAGAGAAAGTGTTCCTTGTATCCAGTTGACACCCTGGTATATGGTTGGAATTTGGCTTGTGTCTGTATTTAGTAAGCACCTATTATTTATTAGCAGTGACATATAATAAAAAATACTTGCCATTTAAAAGCAACAATGCCACCTATGTGTGTAATTCTTTACTCTTTATAAAATGTTTTTACAAAGATTATCTCCATTTTACCACAAACTGATCAAAGGTAGGCACTTGCCCATTTTTCACAAAGCTAAGGTGAATCAGCCTCTCACACATCACCCCTGTAATCCCACCCCGTGTAATCCCAACATGGGAAGAATATGTAGCAAAATCAGCAGAGAATGGGATGCCTGGGTGGCTCTGACTTTGGTTCAGGTCATGATCTCAGGGTCCTGGGATCAAGCCCCATGTGGAGCTCTGCTCTCAGCAGAGAGTCTCCTTTCCTCTGCCTCTGCTCCTCCCCCTGCTCATGCTCACTTGCTCACTCTCTCAAATAAATAAGGAAAATCTTCAAAACAACAACAGAAAAAAAAACAGAGGAAAAGGCACGTGGGGGCAAGTGAGGAGCCTGTGCATCTTCCAGAGTCTTCTCCCGGGGGAGTCATGGGAGTGCTTCCCCCCCCCCCCCCCCCCACCAGCAAGGAGCGTGAACTGTCACCAACCTGGGACCCCCAGGGACAGCCCAGCGCTGAAGTTGATGGCTGGTCATGTGGGTATCCTCTGCTTGGCACACACCCAGACAGCAGAATCCCAGAAGGAAAGCCGGTATCCTCTCAAACTACAAAATTTAGACACAGTGGGCTGCCCTTACTGGTCAGCGGCAGGGAGATCCTCTCCAAATCCAGGTTCCCCATGCCATCCAGGGGCCAGGCTTGCAGCAGGCTTTCAGAAGGCCCACAGCCTCCTTGCACAGGTGAGGCGGCTGGACCTGCTGCCAGGAGAAGCTGTCTGGGCAGTGTGGCCCCAGAGGTGCTGGAAACTTAGATGCAGTTCCTCAGTAGCAAGTGGCCCAGCAACGGCTGCACTGAGGTCCACCTGCTTTGGAGCCCCGTTTCCACCCAGCCTGCCTGCCTGTCTGTGGCAGGGAGACAAACTTAGGAATACTAAGCTGACAAAAAACATCACATCTAATTGTAGGGGAATGTCATTAGAGTTGGGTTTGGTCTGGGGACCAAAATGCTGAGGACTTACGGCCCAGTGGATCTGCATGGTTTATGCTCACATGTGGTTTTTAATGTTCGGAGCAATGTCAAGAGACGAAGAAGCGGCTCAGAGCTAGCGACCGTAAGGTCCCCCATGGGGCTGGGGTCCTCGCCCCAGGCTCTGCTCTTAGCTGCTGTGCTAGGCACAAGACGGTTTCATGCTTTTCTTCTCCAGTGGGGCTCCTCCCGTCACCTTTCAGCTCAACTGTCACCGCTTGACCCAAACAAAAATACCTTAGGTAAATCTGAACTAAAAAGTTTCTCTGGTTATTTGTATCACCTAGAGTGGTGTCCATTCAGTTTCTGTTACTCCACTGGCTCTCCAGGTACCCTTGGATAAACCACCTAGTGCTTTCCCCTTGGTTTTGTCTTTAAAAGGAGGGAAATTCAGGGGGCACCTGGGTGGTGCAGTGGGTTAAGTGGTTGACTCCTGGTTTCGGCTCAGGTCAGGATCTCAGGATCTTGGGCTTGAGCCCCGTGTCAGGGATGCTCTCTCCCTCTCCCTCTGTCCCTCCCCCTCTCCCCCCCCCCACCGTGTCTCTCTCTCTCTCTAAAAAGTAAATAAGTAAATCTTTTAAAAAAATGAGGAAAATTCAGCCAGCCATTTAGTAGGTAAATTTCAAGGTGAATTGTTAATCCTCACCCTATTTTCTAATGTCCAGCATGCTGTGAGCCTAGTCTCCAATAGCTTGATAACTATGTTCAGATAATTCAAATCAGTTTAGACACTGGTTTGGTACTGCAAAATCAGAAACTTGCTACAGAAAATTATGTTGGGCCATGTTTGTATTTGCATAGCATGGCTGCCTCCTACTAGCAAATTTATCTGAGGGTTAATTGGATGCCATCCCATCTTTTTAACATTGAATTTGTTAGGTTGGAAATTTGTTGACTTCACAGATGTATCAAAGGAGGTCTGGACTAAGTGACGCTAGAGTGGAACATTATTGAACTAAAAGGGTTTAAAATTGAGAAAGAGAATAGGAGCCAGGAGCTGTTTGATATGTGTGCAGGATTTGTGGGGACTTGGGAATCAGACATCATTCATCTAGGCTGCATTCCAGAAGGTCTCAGTAACTGAAACCTTGAGCCAGCAAGGCAAGGAGGATGCTCCCGGCTAAAAGGGCCAGGGCTGAGGCAGGACCTGTATCTGGAGGGAGCCTGTCTGTGCTGTAGTCAAGAGGAGGGGGTGGTGGTTGTGGTGGGGGGCTTTGAGGGGGGGTTCAACCTCTGCTTTCTAATTGTGCTTACTGTGAAATTACCTATTTCAGCGTGTTTTACTTTGGAATATTGTTGGAAGGCACAAGGATTGGCCAGGATGTTCCAAAAATAAAACAAGAAGCAGGCAGTGATTCTGTAAATTAATCTCACTCAATTTATTTGTTAAATAAACATACCTGGGGGGGGCAGCATGGGATTACCTGGGTGGGGATTTAGCTGGGGGAAAGAGGGGCCCCAGAACTGGACAGAGGGTGGAGACTGCTCACACAGTGATTCAAACCCTTAACCAGAACTTGGGGGTTCTAGTGTGAGAAGATTGGGCCCATCAAGCACTAGCCTCTATCTTGAGAAAATGTTTCATTCTCATACTTAGATATTTTTAAAAATTCTGAATTGAATTGAAATTAAAGCCACGTCTGAGGAAGGCACACTACTGTTTTATTAGTATCTAATCATCGTAACACCTGGCCCTTTGCAGGAATCAGATCTTGGTAGAAACCAAGTCCAAGCACTTGTGGGTGAGGTGAGCGGAGCCAGATTCGAGACCAGAGGCTGAACTCGGGATCCGACAAGATGGCCGGGCTGCCCCGCAGGATTATCAAGGTAACCCAGCATTTGCTGGCAGAACCAGTTCCTGGCATTAAAGCAGAACCAGATGAGAGCAATGCCCGTTATTTTCATGTGATCATTGCTGGCCCCTAGAATTCCCCCTTTGAGGGAGGGACTTTTAAGCCTGAACTATTCCTACCAGAAGAATACCCAATGGCAGCCCCTAAAGTACATTTCATGACCAAAATTTATCATTCAAATGTAGACAAGTTGGGAAGAATGTGTTTATAAATTTTTAAAAAAATATTTTATTTATTTATTTGACAGAGAGAGAGACAGTGAGAGAGGGAACACAAGCAGGGGGAGTGGGAGAGGGAGAAGCAGGCTTCCCGCTGAGCAGGGAGCCCGATGCGCTCCATCCCAGGACCCCGGGACCAGGACCTGAGCGGAAGGCAGACACGCTTAACGACTGAGCCACCCAGGTGCCTGGGAAGAATATGTTTAGATATTTTGAAAGGTAAGTGGTCCCCAGCACTGCAGATCCACACAGTCCTGCTATTGATCCAGGCTTTGTTAAGTGCTTCCAGTCCAGATGATCCATTAGCAAATGATGCAGCGGAGCAGTGGAAGACCAACGAAGCCCAAGCCATAGAAGCAGCTAAGGCATGGACTAGGGTATCTGCCCTTAAACTCGATCTGATCATCAAGTGTGCATCACTTCTCCTGTTCTGCCAAGACTTCCTTTTTTGTTTGCATTTAATGGACACAGTCTTAGAAACATTACAGAATAAAAGCCCAGACATCTTCAGTCCTTTGGTGATTAAATGCACATTAGCAAATCTATGTCTTGTCCTGATTCACTGTTGTTAAGCATGAGCAGAGGCTAGAAGTACCATCCGGATTGTTGTGAAACGTTTGAAAGCAGTGGCCCTTCTCTGCTTTTATTCATTTCCCCGTCATGGCTTGAGGATAAAGCACTGTGCACGAAGGTAGTTGTCAGGGTTAGCTGCAGGGGTGTGGGTGTTTTTCTTTATTACTTTTTTTGAGGGGGAGAGGTGGTTTTATTTTAATTTTATGTGTTCCTTTCCCCCTTTTTTATGGTGATCTAATTGCATTGGTTAAAAGCAGCTAACCAGTTCTGTAGAATATGCTCTCTAGCCAAGTCTAACTTTATTTAGACGCTGTAGATGGACAAGCTTGATTGTTTGAACCAAAATGGGAACATTAAACAAATATCACAGCCCTCACTAATAACATTGTGACTTTGCTGTCAAGTGTAGAATCCTTCAAGAAAAAACTTGTGACCATTTTGCATGGCTTGTCTGGAAATTTCTGTAAATCTTATGTTTTAGTAAAATATTTTTTGTTATTCCACTTTGCCTTTGTACAGTTTATTTTACTGTGTTTATGTCATTTTCCCAATGTGACATTTGTATTTAAAAATTAAAACTGATGGAACATTCTCTTTTAGTCTTTACCACTTGACAAGGTGATCTGGCGAGAGAGATTTTGCCAGTTTCTTTTCACTGATGCAAACTTGTGTAAAGATATCACTGAATGCAGTATTTACAAGCTGGCCCTGAGCATGCATAAAGTATCAGTATTTGATATTTTTTTACCTCCTAGAAATTTGAATAAATGTGTTGGTGTTGTCTGATTAGATGATCAGTGGTGTCTGCCATGATGTTTGGAACTTAATGTACAGGCGACTCACAGCAAAGCAGGAGCTGTGACTGACTGTGTGTAGGACTCACATGTTCTGCCACATTTGTTCGTGTCTGGCATTTGGGATATGACCTATTTCTTAGTCCTCGTCTGGAAACTTCACGTGTAACCACTGGTGTGCGCTATTAGGAAACACCAATCTGATGATCATGTGGGGTTGCTGAGGCATTTATGAGTCTTCCTTAATAGACCTGATGAGCAGATCTCAAGCAGCCAGCCTGCATAAGTGTCATCTGGAAGTTTTCTTCCTTTGAGAGTATCAGATTCTCAGTTAATGATTCTTTCATATTTGCTATGGGAGCTCCTATTGTTTGATATTCAGTGATTTTTTTCTGCATTGACAGAGTTCCTCCCTTCAAAAAAACTGTTCTTTCCCACCCTTCTCCGTATCGAATTCCCTATTCCTGATCTTTGTAAGTCATCAGGATAGCCAGTCCTAAGTACATAAAAGTTAACCCGTGGGCTGGAACCTTTAAGGTAATGGATATTGTAGCCTGTCTGAATGTCCCCCACTCTTGATTCTCATAACTTCTGGAGTTTCTTCAGCATGTGTGGTATATTTTATTGTGCTCCTGTGTAAGATGAAGAATTATCTATTAAAATTACATTTTCAACAACAACAACAACAAAAAAGTCACCAAGTCCAAATGTAATTAAACATTTACACGCCAGGACTCAACCACATAGAGGAGCTCTCCACACAGAGGAGCTCCCCTCAGTCCGAGCAGAGGGTCCTCTGAGGTCAGCGTCCAAAGGGAGGTAGGAAACAGGGGCAGCGATGGTGCTCTCACCGGCGGGGCTTTCTTGCAGTGACAGAGGCCCTCCAGGAAGCCATTCTGCATCCTCAGGCTGAAGCCATTAACAAGTCCCACGTGCCATGCTGGGCAGGAGTTCGTAAATATGCAAACCCATGTCAGCACCGCAGATGCCCAGATGTGGCACAGGGAGTACTGAGTTCTGGGACAGTTCTCACATTCTCTCCGCCCTGGCTGGACATCTGGGCTCCCCTCCTTGCTCCTATCCGGCCCCGCACCATTCTACCATCTGCCACCGATGTGGCCTCGAGTCACCTCTCCCAGAGCAGGGCTTTCTCTCGTATAGTGCTTAACTGATGCCACGTACAAGTTTCACTAAGAGATGCATTAACTGGTGGTGGCTGGGGGAGCGGATGCCCAAGCCTGCTGACTCAGGATGTCCAGGCTGCTGCACAGCTGAACTGCAAGGCCCCCCTTGGTCTGCTCAAGGGCCTACTCCATCTGTTCCAGTGCCCTGGAAAAGTTTTCTAGAGCAGCTTTGAAGGCTCGCAGCAAGAAAGCTCCAAGTTCATTGCTTGTTTCTTGGATATCTGGGTCAAAACTTCCAAAGAGGGGCGTGCAGACTTGGATGTCTCCCCGGCCAGCCCGAAGCAGCACTGCACGGAGATCCTCGGCAATTACATCATATTTCTGCTGGTCGAATTTGGACATGGCCAGCTCGTCCTGGGGGTAGGCGGTGCCTTCAGGGTAGCAGTCCTTGGGCACTGGGAACTCAACATACTGCAGCTTGGGCAGCTCGCAGAGAGCCACAAAGAAGCGCCTCAGGGCCCGTGCTGACAGCGGGTTCCCCAGGAAACGGAGCTCACAGAGCTCGTGGCAAGGGCTCAGGGCCAAGATCAGCATGCTCATGTGACCATCCTCGATGCTGCACTCCTCCATGGTGAGGACCCTCAGCGTCTGGGCAGCCCGGCTCAGCAGCCTGAAGAAGGTAGAAGGAAACAGGACGAACAGGCTGTGTCCACTGAGGTCCAGCACTTCCAGGTGTGTGGTGTGGGTGCAGTCTGCCAAGAAGGCCATGTCTGCATGGTTCAGGGAGCAGTTGGCCAGGTCCAGGGTCCTCAGTGGCGTCCGTAGGGGGCTAGGGCAGGATGGAAAACAGCACGGGTGAGGGGCGGTCCCAGAGAGGACCTCTGGGAGGAATTCAGATGAATTCTATCTCACAGGTCAGCCGACTGCTGCCCAAAGGCCAAAACCACGGCTGCCTGATCTTACTCAGCCTGACAGTAAGATGGTTTGTACATCTTTAAATGGTAGAACAAATCAAAAGAAGAATGATACTCTGTGACATGTGGAAATAATGCAAAATTCCATTTCTAGTGTCCATAAATAAAGTGCCAGTTAGAACTAGGGTCACTCATTTGTCTGTGGCTGCTTTGGGGCTGTGACACCAGAGCTGAGTCCTTGAGCCCTGGTGTGGCCGAGTATGGTGCAGAATTAACTTCACTGAGACAGGCCTGGCCTCTGTCCTCAGCTCCTAAAATGTTAGATCTGCTTTGCCGACCACCCACTGTGTCTGTTTGCGTGCTTGCTGTAGGTGCACGTGAACTGGTATGAAACAATTTTACGGTGGGAAAGGGCCATGGGGCCATCTAGTCCAGTTTTAGTATGGCCTGGGACCTAAAGACCCTCCCGTGTTCTGCTGTGAGGGGGGTAGATGGCCCGGCATCAGCAAATGCATGGCTCTGCTGGCAGTTCTCAAAGTCAGGGACTGCACCTGCCCCGGGGACTTGTGAAAAATGCACATGCTCAGCCCACCCCGCCCTGGGGACGCTGGGCCTGGGTCTGGGGCTACCAAGCTGAGCACTCAGTGCAGGAGAGTATATGCGGTCTGGTTCTCTGCCCACCCCCTCGCCTGGGTCCCCCACACCTGTACTCCCTGTGTGCTGAGAGCCTGGTGTCTACCCACCACGCTGCCCTTTTCCCGGCCCCTCCATCCAGGTCTGTTGTGTGGGCTAAAGAAGCCAGAGTGGCCCTTGTGAATAAGGAGGTGATCACGTCATCCTCCTGCTCAGAACCTCCAGGGGCTTTGCTTGCTCAAGAAAAGCTGAAGCCCTTCTCTCCTTCCTCCTGCAGCCCCCACACTGCCCTGCCTACTGACCCCACCTTCTCCCTGCTGACCCTTGACTTCTCCACATCACCAGCTTGGGCCTTTTGCTCCCCTTGCCAGGCTGCTGCAGTCTGCAGGCTGTGCTCCGGGTCTCTGCTCACAGGTCACCTCAGGGCCTCAACCTTCCCTGACCACCCACCGTTCTCCGGACCCCCGGCCCTGCTGGTGCTCCCACCCTTGTGCGTTGTCCTCCCCTCACACCGGTGGACCCGCTGACTGGCTCCAAACCAACACGGTACACAGAAGCAGTGACAAGTCAATCTCAAGAGCAGGTTGGGACTGTGGCTTCTACCTGGGTGATCTCTGGTTCTCGGATCAGCCACCCTGTTGTGAGAACTCCAGCAGCCAAGACTCAGAGGCTGCCTGCCAACAGCCACACGCAGAGCTTGGAAGCTGATTGCCTCACCCTCCCAGCCCTCCAAGCCCTTCAGAGGAGACCACAGCCCAGTAGACCCAAGCTGAGCCAGATTCTTGACAGAGCTTGTTGCCATATGCCCAGTGTTGGGATAATTTGTTACAAGACAGGTGAGTAATACAATATAATGTCACTTCTATGTTGTTTGTTTCACTAATTAGCAAATTTCCTGTCTGCTCCTTGACAGAAAACAACAGTCCTCCTTGAGTTCTCTGTGCTGCCAGGCTACACACAGCCCAACCCCGCCGGGTCACCCCCCTCTGTCTGGGCCCTCCCGGAGTAAAGGCAGAGGGAGCTGGGAAACTAGTGGCCTTGTAAGCAGCCAGGTGCCCTCTGATGGTCCCTTGTACACCTTCAGCCTGGCTCCCCAGAGGGCACCCTGTCGCCAGACCTGTGCTGAGGAGCTGTGAGCAGAGACCCACTCTCCCGGCCCGGCCCTCTGTGCTATCACCCGACTCACCCGAGCAGTTTCGGAATCTTCCCTGTCAGCGTGGAGAAGGCCACACTCAGCTCAGTGAGCTGGCTCATCTGGCTGAGCTCCCAGGCAATGGAGGTGAGGAGGGGATCCTCGCCATCAGGGGCTGAGGTGCTGGTGGGGGGCGCATCAAAGGCCTTGGCAGGCAGGGTGAGTGAGGCCAGCTGGGGGAAGCCCACCTGGGCCAGCAGCCACTGCACGTGGCCAGCATGCAGCCGCACATTGTGCACCACCTCCAGCCTGCGCAGCTCACCTGGCCCAGCCAGACGCAGCACCTGCAAGAGTTGGCTGGGGCCCAGACTGTCTGCCCGGAAGGAAAGGCAGTGCACACGCAGTGGGGCAGGGTCTGCTGGCCCCAGGGCCTGCACCACCACCTCGAAGTTTCCCTCTGTGACAAAGAGATCGGCAAGGACCCGGACAGGGCTCCGGGCCCCTGGGGACTCTGCCTGCAGCCGGCAGCATGTCCTGGCCAGCAGCTCCGTGCGGCCCCACCTGCCCAGCGCCCTCCCACAGGGGCACTGCTGCACCTTCACGTCTCGGACGCCTGTGAGGTCAGCCACACGCAGCCGCCGTGGGCCCCCAGCCCGGAGCACGTGGTCTGCAAGGCCCTGCACGCAGGCCTCCAGGCAGGCCCTGCAGGTGCGGTCTCGCAGGTCCTCTGTGGGTTCTGAGCGCGGTCCGAGCAGCGCACTCAGCCGGAACTCCTCCAGTGGCCAGTGTTCCAACAGGACACGGATCACCTCCGCCTGCTCCAGCAAGTAGCTAGCTTTGAACAGGAGTGGGTAGAGGTTGTGGGCCACACCATCCAGGCTCTGTTGGACCACCTGGGGGTGAGACACCAGGGCCTTAGCAGCAATGAAGCGTAGCGATCTCATTGTGCCCGCCTGTGGTGGCCCAAAAGCAAGACTGAGCTCTCCCCTTGAGATTCTCCCAAAGATGTATGCCCTTCTTGTTTATTTTTAGCTGCAGCTGCTGTAAGCAGTTTGCCTTTGGGCAGAAAGTAGTGAGCAGCCCCTTTGGTCACCTGATGGCTATTCTGGTCATGGAGGCATCTGGCAGTGGTCAGCCTGTCCTTGTGGTGCTCAGCTGGTGAAAGCAGAGCTATCTGAGTGCTTGGCTCAGGGACACCAGGTCCCTGAAAATTGCCACTCCTGCCCACCGCAGGGGTGGCCTGTGCTTGGGAGCTGCAGTGGGCGGCATGGCCCTGGGCGTGGACCAGAGAGACCCCAGATGAAGGCCCTGCTGCCCAGGGCCGTGTCCCCTCAATGTCACGGGAGCCAGGCTCCCTGGGTGAGGCCTTCAGGTGACGTCCCTGGGTACAACAGAACCAAGGAAGAGAACCGTGACCATGTCTTAGAAAAACAGGTCTCATTTATTTATGCTCCTAAAGTTGGGAACAAGTCAGCATTGAAACAAAGTAACAAAGAAATTCCAGCAGCTGGAAATTGCCAACTCACTGTGCTGGGGAACCGACCTGTGCACCTGGCTGCCACCTGGAGGATGGGGGTCTCGTGGGGAAGACACCCCCCAGCAGGAAGTTCCTTCAAGGTCTGGCATCTACCCAGGCTTTCCCTGCTTATTATTCTTCTGCTCCTCCATTTGGTGAGGGGTGGTCCTCTCAGGACACTGTCCACACCCCAGACCTCAGGCCCAGCTGCTGTGCCCTCACCCCAACCTGGGTCCCAGGCCCACAGGTGGTGGTGGTGGTGACTGGTGGCCCCACGATCTACACATGCCTTGTTAAAAACGAAAGAAAACCGAGATTCTAAATATACTCAGAGGCACTCCCTACACCTGGGATACACCTCAGTGGGTTCTGCTCTGGCGGACCATTGTCCATGGGCCTGTGTTGCCTGGAGGGCCAGTGAAACATGGTCCCAGAGGGCTCACCCTGCTCCGAGACACCCCAAGTCTGTCTGGACCTCCCCATGGGAACCAGGGTTCCCTGTGCTCCCACCCCAACCTTGCTGCAGCCTCCAGAACATTGGGGGAGTTCAGAGCAGTGCGCACATGGAGGTCTGGGCCACCTGGCCCTCTGAGCCCCTGAACTGGGGTGGAGAAACTGTGCAGGTGGGATGGAAGAAGGCCAGACGATGTCCAGGCAGGCAGGGCCCATGGCGTGCTGACTGTGTGGCTGGCGCTGGAGTGGGGGTGCGTCAGGAGCCCCAGCATGAGTGCCTCATTCCCAGACCTCGGGCCCAGGTCTGGGTGGAGGCCCCTCTGCTCCTTCTGACGGGGACTCTCCCTAGAGGGGCTGAGCCTCTTCCAAGTACATCACAGCTGTGAAAGAAAGGAGGTCGTTACTCACGGCCACTTGGTGCCCAGGGTGTGCATAGCACAGAGTCCTTGTCTGGGAGGTACTTCCGAGGCCTTGCACCCAGCAAGGCGCTGTCAGACTCACGGACACACAAGCTTTTGAAGAAGCACTTGGGGCCAGCGCAGACAAAGTCAGGGCAACAGAGACAAGGGCGTCCTCTGCAAGGCCGGCTGCCCTCATGGTGCATTCCGCGCCTGGGTCTAGGCCCAGATGGAGCCTGCCGGGTGGCCACCTTGGCTGGCATCACCATACATCTGGGGGTAAAAAGGTTCTGGCCCCGAAACGTGGCAGTTCTGTTTGCTGTTCTGATCCCAGAACACGAGTGCATGTGTGCACCTCAGAGCATCCTCTGTCAGGGCTCCAGGGCATGGGCTATGAGTGTATGTCGGGGAGGCCCCTGTTCTCAGGACAGGGTGCTGGGTCCCCCAGGAGCCACTCCCAACAGAGGGGTGCCCTGGAGGTTGGGGCAGGTGGAGGTGGTCCCCACTGGCTTCCGTGGCTAGGCCTCTGGGGAGTGACTGCACCAGGGGCCAAGGGCCCCCTCCTGTTGCAGGAATTCCTGAGGTCTCAGAAATAACTCCACACCACTCTCTTGAGTATGTGCAGTTTCCAGGGGGTTTAGACAGCAAGGTCCTGGGGAGGTTGGTCAGGGGACAGGGGTAACAGGCGAACAACTTTGCTGGCCAGGGTACCCCTCCTGGGGGGGCTGTATCACATCTGGAACAAGGTGGAGACATGGCCAGGCAGTCTGGCTGCTGCTGGCACGCTCAGTGCCTTAGGGTGGCAGTGGACAAGAGCATCCTCCCATTTCTTCAGGGTACCTGGCACAGCCTACTAGTCAAACCACTGTCCAGAGACTTTTGTTCTGGCAGGAGAGGAAATCACTGATTAGAGCCCATGTCACTGGTCATCATCAGTGATGTGAGGCGTGTGGACTAAAGACCCGTCCCCCACACTCTATGCTCAACATACCCTCAGACTCGGCCCTTCCCTCTGATGCTGCCCAGAAGCTGGACTGGAGAGTCTCCCCAGAACTGGGGAGGGGGGTGCCTCTGCAGAACCAGGACCGTGCTTGCCAAAGTGGATACGTGCGTGACCTGAAGCTGGATGAAGGTCAGCTGAGAAGATCTCTGTGAAAGAGACTTCCTCTCTGAGTGTTCCCCTTCCCTGGTCACCCCAACCGTCCCTCTCAGGGGTGATGTGTCTGTGTGTACGTGCAGGGCTGTGTTTGGGCTCTCCCCTGCTGGCTGTGGGCAGGGAACAGCCAGTTCACAGGCAGAAAGACCCACCAGGATCCCTGGGCAGGTCCTGAGCCTCTCAAGGTGCGGGGGGGGGGGGGGGGGGTCCTCAGGAGAGGGGACTCACCGTTGTGGTGTACTGGCTGGGCATCTGCAGCCGTGAGCCCCTCCTGGGGGCAGCAGAGGAGGCGCTCTGGGGGTCCCCCTCAGAGAACAGCCCTGGGAGCCCGAGGCCACTGTCCCCCGACGACGTGCACTCTGTCACAGCAAAGAGGGGCTGGGTCAGGGCTGGCTGCCCCCTCACCTCTGTGCTCAGCACTCAAGGCCCCCTGAAGCGTGTAAATAGAGAATGAGGCGTGTCCTGTGGGCACAGACTTACCCCAGGACAACCGTGAGGCTGGGTCAGAGCAGACCGGATGGCACTGCTGGAGGCCAGACACCCTTATGAGCAAGTGTGTTCTGACCCTGCTTTTCCGAAATCAGCCAACTGGGAGGGAGATGGTCAGGTGGCCTCTCCAAGCAGGGAGCCTCCGGCTCACACCAGGCAACTCAAAGGGCGAACACAGAAAAGGAGACCAAAGAAAGGCCACATGGCTTAAATAAAGAGCTGGAACAGGTCAGAGGAGGTCTCCGCCCCAGAGGGTTGTCGGGGGCCTGCTGTGTTACTGCAGAGGAAGTGATAACCACGGCCCTGCCTGCCGTGTAGGCATAAACTCCTGTCGGCTGGCGGGGGCTTTACCACAAGCTTCTGTGCAGGGGTCACAGTGCTGTTTCTGCATGGAGCTGAGGGGGGCCGAGCAGAACCCTCCTGCACAGACCCTGCACCTCCACAGGAGAAGAGAAAGCCCCACCTCCAGACTCGGGCTTCAGTGGGGTGTGCCAGCCCACGTGGGAGCTAGGGAGGACACCAGCAGGAAGGTGCAGTGGCTCTGGGCTGGCAATGCGGGTGCGCCCCGAGCTGTGCTCCCTGTGGGCCCGCCCAGGACACAAGCTTGACCGAGGTGGCCACTGTTCTGAGCATGTGTGCAGCCCCTGGAGCACCTGGGCACCCCCACAGGTTTCAGGCACAACGCCTCCACCTGGGCAGAGACAGGTTTGGGGTTGGAGGTGCCCTCTGAGTGCTGTCACGGTGGCAAAGGCACCCTGGGGGCTTGGAAGGTTGTGTGTCCCAAGCAGTGTTACCCTGAGGCAACCTCAACAGGGCTGTGGTACTGTGGAATGGATTTTTCTGGGAAACCAGAGAGCTGTGACCCTCCACGTCACACCTGTGGTGATTCTCCACATGCAGGAGGCTGAGGAAACCAGCTAGGTGGGCCCTGCCAACACACCGGCTGCCTCCACGTGGAGCTGAGAGCAGGCCGGCGCTCGCGGACTGCGGCTCTACTGGGTATTCGGTGCGCGGTTGACCAGGTGGATGTAGGAGCCCGGCCGCGAGGCCCATCAACACGGACACAGTCCACAAAACACACGTGTGTCGATCACAAAAGCGTTTGTGCTCCGTCCCCACTCCCTGCGGTCACGGACATGCTCA
The DNA here is from genome assembly GCF_003265705.2 of Callorhinus ursinus. NCBI lineage: Eukaryota > Metazoa > Chordata > Mammalia > Carnivora > Otariidae > Callorhinus > Callorhinus ursinus. Next base: position 93,361,816 of record NW_027397065.1, read on the forward strand.
GCCTTCAGCTCTATCCCCATTAGTTCTTCTGTTCTCCGTTCTCCTTCCACTATGTTCTCTGGGATTGAGCTACTCTTACATTTTATCTCCCCTGGGGGTGTGTTAGCTGTAAGCCTTTGTTTTGTTATTTTAGGGGTCATTTGGGGTTTAAAATGTGTATCTAACAAATTAGATGCCTCCCGTGACGCTGTACATCTCGGCCATGGTACAGAACCGCCACGTCTCCCCACGTTCTGTGCGCACACACCCCACCGGCCTCAAGGACATTAACGTGGTGAGCCCTTTCCACCGTGCTGGTTCAGACAGCCCACTGTCTCTTCAGAGCTTTCAACAGAAGAGTCTTCCTTTCTGCCACCTCTGTTGCACCTAGTGTCACTGTCCTTCTCCCTGGAGAACATCCTTTAATATTTCACGTGTGCTGCTTAGGAATGGTTTCAGCTTTCGTGTGCATGAAAATGTCCTTGTGTCACCGTTTCTGAAAGACATATTTGTCATGCTGAACTCTAGTTTGATGGTTTTTCCTTTCAGAGCATTCTAACTGTCCCTCCCCCTACCCCGTCATCTGTGATGAGAAATGTGCTGCCCCCCGCCCTGTCCCTGTGCGCAGAACACGCCAGCTTTCTCTGGCTGCTTCCAAGATGTTCTTTCTGTTCGTCACCGGGTTTCCAGTTTGTGATGTGCATTTGTGTGTGCCTGGGGCTCACTGGTCTTCGGGCCTGGAGGTTTACACCCTTCACCCAATCAGGGAAATATTCAGCCACTGTTCCTTCAAAGTTTTGTTGTCCCTCCATTCTGGGGCTCTATTATGTGTTTATGAAGCCACTCGGAGTTGTCCCACGGCTCACTGATCTTCCTTCTCGGTGTGTCACTTTGGACAGTTTCTATCGATACATCTGCACTAAGTCATGCTTTCTGTTAACCCCACCCAGGGACACGTTCATCTTAAGTACTGTGGCCTTAAATTGCTTAGTCCGTCCCATATACCCTGTTGAGACTTGACATTTTGGACATCAGGGACAGAGAACGATGGTGTGAATGCCGGCACTGATCAGGGACAGAGAACGATGGTGTGAATGCCGGCACTGATCAGAGACAGAGAATGATGGTGTAAATGCCAGGACGGGTAATTCTAACAACCACATCAGTTCCAGCTGGTTTTGCTTGATTATTGCTCTTCTTATGGTCTGTTTCCTATTTCCTTGCATGCCTAGCACCAGACAGTGTGTATCTACCCTGTTGACTGCTGGACATTTTTATAATCCTATAAATCTCCTTAGGCTTTGCTCTGGGATGCCGTTAGATTACCTGCAAACGCCCTGTATTTATGACACAGTGGCAGGCCAGCAGGAATGTTCAGTCCAACACCCCTCCTGAGCAAGCCCTCCTGAGGACTTACCACCACCCTGGGGATGGGGCTGTTGCCCGTCTGCTGCTGGGAACAGATGTGTGTGTGTGGATGGGGTACTCTCTAGTCCTCCACAGGTTCCGGCCTGGACAGCCTCCTCAGGTGCAGTGCTGATCAGCATCCTGCTGGACCCAGACCTTGGAGGCCTGTCACCGTGCGGGGCTCCCCTCGCCTGCCGTTCACGGAAGATCTGCAGGCTCTCCGTCCTGCACCCGGGGGCTTTCAAGGCAGAAATCAGAGCAATTGCAGGGCTCACATCACAGTCCTGTCTCTCAGGTCACTACCTTTGGTGCCAGATGTCCTATGTCTTAAAATCTTGTTTCATATACTTTGTTCATGTTTTATCTGGTTTTTGTTTGCTTGGTTGTTTTAAATCCATTCCCCGTTACCTTGTTTTAGGTGGAAGTGAAAGTTTTTGTTGTTTTTTTAATTAAAGAAAAATTATAATGTGTTTGAAGACTTTTGGAAGTATGTAAGAGGAAGCGAGTTAAATGACCAGGTGAACTGCTGCCCACCCCTGGACCCAGCTGTTGGAGGCCGGAGCATGCGCTGCTAGGTGCACTCACGCATGGAAGGCTGGCTCCCCGTCTCCTGCTCCAACTCCTCCTCCTCCTCAAGGCAGGTGTGCATGTCATATGGCCAGGGGCAGGAGGGGGAGCTCAGCAGGACTGGGCTGGCAGATGCTTGCAGGCTCAGTGGCCCCAGGGCGGAGGACGACTGGCTGCCAGAGGAGGAGGTACTGCTGTCAGAGATGGTGGAGTGTGGCCTCTTAAAGGGGGCGGCGTGGTCACAGGGGGGCACAACCATCGATGCTCGGGTCCATGACTCTGGAAGGGGACAGAAAGGAGGTGGTTTGGCTTTTGCTCCCCAAGTACAGCCCAGATCCGAAAATGAAGTAGCCATCTGGGAAACTGACCAGGTCCCTCCCATTGCAGTCACGTCAGGCATGATGTGGCCACCACCCGTCCAGCCTTGTGCTGGCTCTTGAGGCCCACAGTGAACACCAGGGCCTGAGTCAGTCAGTGGGACAGAGTGAGGGGGAGGGCTGAAGCCACGTTACCTGCTCCCTTCTTGACAGCCCGGTCGCTTATGGCTGCGTCACTGGGCTGGATGTCCATGAATGGTTTGTTGCCTATCCCCATTGACACCATTTCTTGCATTCTGAGTTCTAAGACAGAATAACGTAGGACAACTTTCCAAGCAACTGCTTGGCTTTAATACCACTCCTGATGATGCTCGTACCCAACACCATCCGTCCAGACCAGGAGCATGTCAGGGCCTGGCCCAGCACCCTCCTGAGTGTTGCTGGGGGGCCAGATGTGCTAGGGCTCCTGTTCTGGTACGTTCATCTGGCCTGACCTCACAGTGGCCTTTCTCAGGGACCTCAAGGAGCGAACAAGGAAAAGACGACATGGGGCTCAGGAACCGGGTGTCCCACTAGGGAGAGAAGGGAAGTGTCCCCTGTCACAAAGGACAGTGAGCCACGCAACAAACACAGCCGACAGGGGTCACATGGCTACAAGAAAGACAAACTGACAGACATTTATGCGCCTCAGATGTTTACGCGCCTCAGACGTTTACATGCCTCAGACGTTTATATGTCCGTCTTTGATACTGAGCACAGGGTGAGAGTCTGACAATGAGTAACTCCTTGGTAAAACCAAGCAAAGAAAACCAAAGATGATGGTCATAGTTGAGGGGGGGCAGTTGGGAGGGAGGGGCAGGAACAGAGGAGACTGGGGAGGGCAATGGGGACCAGGCCAGGGGCACTTGCTGCTCCTTGTAAGGGCTGGGTCCACTCTAAGGGGACTGAGGAGCCAGTGAGTATCTGAGCAAAGTTGCAGTGCACATGTATGCACATGCACGTGTGCATGGTGGGGTCTACCCTTTGAAGGAAGCCGTGTGGGGAGGCTGAACTGCATCTCTGATGACAGGTCAAGATGTTGGCCAGGGTGGCAGCTGCAAAGGGGTCAGGTGGTCGTGTTTCGACATTTGGACATTGGAACCCTTAGGGTTTCTCAGGCTTGGGGAGTCAGAGCCGATAGAGGGTCAGCTTGGAGATGGCATCTGTAGCAGCCAGACTGGATGAAATGCCATCCTGTGGGTGTGAACAGGAGGTGCCCCAGCATGAAATTGGGTGGAGGGGAAGAGCAACCAAGGGGGCTGACTTCTAGGAGCAGGAAACCTAGGTGGGGTCCTGGCACATGGGGCATGGCGCCTGACAGAGGAGGGCCCTCACCTGTAGGGACGTCACAGGCGGGCCATCAGCCCAGCATCCGGGAGGGCAGGAAGCTTTGACAACAGGGTGATGCAGAAAGCAGTGGGCCTGAGGTGTCATGGAACATATTATAACATCTCTGGGAACAGGTGTCTTGTTTATATATGAGTAAAGGAGAAGTGTGTTTGTGCGCTGACTGACATATCCATCCATTTCCACGTGGAGGGGGCTCTCCAAGGGCCACCTGCCCCAAACTGGCCCCAAACACCTACCCAGGTCCAAGCCACTAACCCCTGGACTCAAACCCCTGCCTCAGCCCAGCCCCCAACCCCTGACGCCAACCCCCTGCCCTGAACCCAGCCCCTAACCCCTGGCCCCAAACCTCTACCCCAAGGCCGACCCCCTAAACATAGAGCTTGCCCTGGGTGGCCCTCTTCTGCCCACCTCTGTTCCGCAGAGCCTGCCGCCCCAGTATCTGCCCTAAACATGGAGCTTGCCCTGGGTGCCCTCTTCTGCCCACCTCTGTTCCGCAGAGCCTGCCGCCACAGTATCTGCCCTATTGTGTGGGTCCAGGCCATCTTGACCTCTGCAGAGCTGGCCTGGAGAATGTAGGTGTCCTGGGACTTTCGCCGCCTGCGGAACCAGATCTCAAACCTCAAGCCGCTGTCTCCGACGTTCTCTGTCATCCCAATCTCCGCTGTCTGCACCATAAGCAAGTGGCAGCAGAGTCAGCAACCACTGATCCTCACCTGAACAGCTGACCTCTCTCTGGCTGGCCATCTGACCCCAGCACTTCAGTGCTGGAGTTCCTTCATCCAGACACCAAATGGTGGGGAATGAACTGGGTTCCCACCCATGTGCACTGGCTCTGTCTTGGAGCCTCAGTTTCTCGACTGGAGAAAGGGAGGCTGGACTGGAAGGTTCTGTGGTGCCCTGGGGCTCTTGCCCTGGACGGGGCCACAGGACCCCTTCTGGTGTACCCCTCTGCATTGTCAGGTAAGGGGTTACAGGTGTGGGCTCCTCCTGGGAGCTCAGGAGCTCAGAACCTGAGGGTAGGGTGAGGGCCAAACTTGAAGACTGGCCCAGGGGAAGGCCACCTCCAGTGTTGGCCTTCACCAAAATCTGAGACGAAGTTACCAGATGAGGAGACTCAGTTTTCCAGCCACTGAACCAGTACGTGGAACTATAAAGGACAAGTGTCTCCTTGCAGCGTTTGAAGCTCAGACACAGAACCCCAGGAAACAACAAATATCACATGCCCAAGCTCATACCCAGCAGACCAGGACCTGACACCCCGTGGCATCAGGTGTGAGGCCGGTGTGTTACCTTGAAGGACTGTTTGTACGTGTAGGTGTCATAGCCCCCGTCCACCTTCCTGGTCTTGCTAAACAGGATGAGGTCTTCAAAGAGGAACACGTGCCTCAAGTACTTTTTCCTTCCACAGCACACGATAAACTCGTCCTGGCATCTCAACTGTCCCTGCTCCTTCAGATCCACCTGCAGACGGAGCAAGCCTCCTCAGGGACCCTTGGACCTGCTCTGACCCCATCCTGACCCTGGGGAGAGGAGAGGGGCTGGAGGTGGAACTGATCACCAATGTCCAGTGACTCATTCAATGATGCCTGCATAAGGAAGCCTCTGAAAAACCCAAAGGACAGGGCTCAAGAGCTTCTGGGGTGAACGTGTGTGGTGCCCCGGGGAGGGCACGCCCCTCCCCACATACCTGGCCCTGGGCCTCTCTTCTGTCTGGCTGTTCCTGAGTATCGCCCCTTACAATAAACTGGTGGTGTAGTAAGTGAACTCTTTCTCTGGGTTCTGAGTGTCACGACTGATGTGTGTGGTGTGTGTCGGGGGCCATCTGGTAGGATGGGGAGCCCTTCTCCTGTGGGATCTTACCCTATGTCCAGGCGGATGGTACAGGATTGAGTTGAGTTATAGGACACCCAGCTGGTGCCTGAGAATTGTTGCTCAGAGGTATGGGGAAAACCCGCACACTGGAACTGGTGCAGAACCCTTAGGGCCAGGTAGGGCTCCTGCTCGTCTGCATGGAGGTTACAGCTCTTCAGTTTTACTTAACTTTCCACTTGAAAGTCCTTGTGTTCATTTTAATGGAAGCCCCCTTGTTGATGTGGTGCTAGTCTCACTCGTTACTGTATATAAACACCCAATGGGGCCAACAGGGAGTCAAGTTATGAATTCTGCAGCTGAGCTGCTCCCTTACCCCCAGAAATCCCTCCAAGCTGCAGGCTGGGCTGAGGGCTATGTGGAGGATGTGGCCTGCATGCACTGGCCAGGCTACGGCTCCCTTTGTGGCGTGTACCCCAAACCACAGACACCACTGCTAAGTCTCCCTTGTGACCTTCCAGCCCATGGACAGCCCTGTCCTGGGGGCTGCCTGAGAATGGCTGGTTCAATCCCAAAGGACTTGGCTGGGCCTGCTGAATGGAGGGCTTCTGGGAGCGACCACACTTGGGGTGCCCTGAGTCCTCTACGGCTGTCCACGGAGAACTATACTCCGTGCCGGACTCCATCTCTGGTGCTGGCCACAGCCACGGGTCTGTCTTTTCTAGCTGATGCCAGGGGTCCCACCTTCAAGCCCAGGTGGGGTCAAAGGACAGGGTGTCAGCACATCTCCGGCTGTGCCCACACATAGGCCAGTTTACCTTGCAAGGCACCCAGGGTCGGTCAGTGGGAGGACAATCCATGTGGGTGGTGGCCTGGGAGCCATGCCGCATCATGGCGGCCAGAAGGGCTCATGCTCAGATTGCTGCTCATGAAACTCTTAACGCTGTTTTTAGCAGAGCATGCGCATTTCCATTTTGTACTGGGAATTCTGTGGCTGTCCCTCCAGCTGTCAGAGACAAGGGGTTCTGCTGGAGAAAGGGCTCCTGTTCTGTCTATGCTGGTCCTGTCACGGCACCGTGAGGGGGGGCATGCATGTCAGGCCTCGGCACTCCAGCAGAGAGGCTGGCGGCATGGGATGAGCCAACGGTGGTCTGCCCCAAGCCTGACAGCTACGCTCAAGTTTTCATGCATCCAGTTGTTTTAAAAGTAGCCCCAATAAGCAGATGGTTAGCCATTCAGTGCCTGGCACAGTTGCCTGGACATGAAGCCCCTCTCTGCCGCCCTCACCTGCTGATCCCTTGGGAGGTCTCAAGCTTCAGGAGACTTCCCCAAAGGAAAGCTCATGCACTCTGACCCCAGGCCTCATCTTTCCCGAACTCAGGAGAGCCCATCAGGGCCTCGGGGCACTTACGTCACAGCCTCGGACGGCATCCATTGCCAGCAGGTCATTGCCGTGACGCAGCTGGAAGCGGACCACGTCTTCGGCAGCCCGAAGCTCACCCAGCTCCTGCTCCCAGGCGGGGCAGCTGCTAGCCTCCCTGACCAGGTCCTGCAGCAGTAGCGCATACTTGCCCATGCGCTGCACGGGCTTCAGCAAGTAGGAGGCCAAGTCCATCTTGTCGCCCAGCTCCCGCTGCTTGTCCTGCAAGGGCCGGGGTGAGAGGGTCAGCCCGGGCCCGGAGGGGGGCAGCGCGGCTCGCAGGGTGGGGGGGTGACCTTGAAGAAGGCGTTGCCGTGGCTGTAGAGTAGGGCGTCCGACTGGGGCTTGTTCTTGCTGTAGAGTGCATACATGCCAAACTGTTCCTCCTGCAAAAGGGGAGGGCACCGTGCACCTGAGTTGGGGGCCCAGATCAGAGTCTCTGCCTCTGCCCCCACCCTCTCTGTGCAGTCCCCCTGTGGGCATGAGACAAGGAGGCTCCACGCTGCATTAAGACCATCTGGGCTTCCCAGCACAGGGCGGGGGGCAACTCGGGCCGATGCCAGAGTTCTAGAATTGATCTTTACAGTTCAGGGTTTGGGGGAAGAGACAGAGGTCAGTCTGGGAAGGGGCATGGGGACTGTTTGCTCACTAACAGTTAGGAACCAAAGTTGTGTCAACATTTAAAATTCTCACCATTGTCAATATAAAGCAACACAGAGTTCACCTTATGGCTAAAAGCACCTTCTTAGAAATAGCTGGAAAGATGCAACATGGGATTTCTTTCCTCCTTGGGCATTTCTGTTGTGGTAATCTACACTTAATGATGCTGGGGCCAATGTCTCATCTGCCCACACCCCAGATGCCATGTGTCCCCACTGCCTGGAACACTGCTTGAGAACTACTTGGTGAAAGCATTTTCTTTTCAGACTGAATTCAGAATTTTATTAAGACCTAGACAGGGGAGATGTTCATATTCACAGCTGAGAAGACAACTCCCTCCTTGAGTCAATGTGCACACTCCATGAGCCTCTGTCGAGACGCTGATGGGGCTGACTGCAGGTGGGACTGTGAAGGGGACCAGGTGGGCTGGTGCAGGAAGCAAACTGATTTGGGGAGTTGCTTTGGGCCAATTACCTCGAGTGGTAAGGAGTGGGATGTGTGTGACCATGCAGGTGAACCCCCAGTGTCATGTGGCTCTGGGGAGCCAAGGGTGCCTTCAGGTGGCACCAAGCCAAACGTCCAGTGTGATTAGACCTACAGGCTTCTTGTCTACTTTGGCGTCTGTTTGTTGACGGGTCTTATGTACTGTTAGGGACACATTTCCTAGGCCTGGTCTGTGGTGATCCAAACAACTTGATATGTGGCACCGCAAGACCCAGGGCACCCGGAGCTGATGTCACCCCTGTCTACTACACGGGGCTCTGCCATGTGGACCCAGCCCCTGGGAAGGAGAGACTCACGTGTTTCAGGAACCCGCGGCCCGCCGCCAAGGGACCGTGCTGGCAGCGCTCCAGCTCCACAAGGAAATGCTGGTGGTGGAAGTCGTACAGCTTCTCCAGGTTCCCAAAAACAATGCTGTGCTTCCCTCGAAGGTCCTGGGGCAGGTCCGTTCTTTCCATTTCTGGAAAGTAGTTGTCAATGACATACCCTAAGGACTTAACATACTCCCGCTCCGTGGAAACCATCTCGGCCATTATGTGCCGCAGTCGGCTGCTGGAAGACAGAGAGGTGGGTGGACACTCAGGCTGCTGCAGCCCAGAGCCTCACTCCGGGCCTCAGGAGACCCTCTGTCAGTGTTGTTCCTGCTTCACACAGAGACAAGATGCTCCGCAAGCCCAGAGGCATACACACGATTAGACGTGGCAGGAGATGCACAGTAAACATGAACTTTCTGATTAAGTGTTCTGTTCAGCGACGAATCCTGTCATGTGTGCTCTGTTACCTGAAGTTCTCCTTTGACATAAATGAGTAAGATGAGAAATACGGGGGAGGGATGCGTATTAGAAAGAAACTGGTTGCATGAAACTTCTCTATACTATTGGTCACAGCCTTTTAGGATAAAAGATGCTTCCGGAAAGTGAAAAAGAGAGACTCCCAGGGCCCCTGACTTCGACCTGGAGTCCTGAGGTGTCTCATCACCAGATGGCTTGATTCTGGCACTCTCTGCAGGGAGGGCTCTGGCAGTAGGAAGATCTCAACACTGCAAAGAAGGCTGTGCAGGGGATTTACAAGGAGATGGTTTCTGATGAGCCCAGACTGCTAACCTACCAGAAGGTACTTCTGAAAACTCAGCTTTATGTGGCCATGACGTCTGACCCAGAGGAGAAGCAGCTGGAGCTGAAGAGGCAGAGCAAGGCAGAGATGGGCAGTAGGGGGGCAGACACCTCTTCCCTGCCACGCAGAGGGCTCCCTGGGCTCCTGCTGGTGTGGCGTCCAAGCCTGGGACGTGTCTCTGCCGCACGAGGCACCCCGGGGGCACCAAGCAGAGCCTGACCTGCTAGTAATGAGGCACATCGCCCCTCCCGTTTGCAGCACTCTGCCAGCAATGTTCCTAAATTACTCAATCCGGAGGATACTAATGGGGGCTTGTAGATTTTTTTCTGCCATTACTTGTATTTACTTGTTTGTTTTTTTGAACTGGAACACAATTAAAAGCACGCAATGGTACGAAATACACCTGTGGTCAGAAAGGCTGCTGAATGCATCCCATTTGCAGCTGGAGACCTTGTTCCTTTCCATACTCACATAACGGACTTTACAAATACCTACGGTTTCTGTGCAGGCAACACCTTCTGGCTAGCTGGGAGTCTGCAGCCCTCGCTACAGCGCTGGAACAGGTGGCCTGGAGGTCCCCCCAATAAACCCAAGGCCCCAGGACCCACAGCACCCCTCCTGTCAACATTTGCTGAAAACAGGCATCCTTAAATATTCAAAAACAAAACTACTGTGGTCTGGGGATTTGGAAATTGACACATGAGGACATAATGGCTAGAAATGTCTGGGGAAATGACTGCTGGCCAAGTGACAGGGACTCCCTCTGGACAACAGGCAGAAGGTCTGGGTTTTCATGGAAGACCGGGTTAGTCTGATGCTCTCTCCTCTAGGCCCTGGCCTGAGGAGGACGTGCTCCCTCTCCGGTGTGCTGTGGAGTCCCGCTACCACACCCTGGGTTGGTGGGTCCCCGGCCTGTGAAAGGTGGAAGGGGGGACTTGTCTCCAGGGGCAAAGGCAGGACAGCTTCCCGAACCTTCTCCCTCCAGACTGAGGATGCCCACTGTGGAGGCCTGGGGGCTCCTGGCAAGCAGAGGGCCCCCATCCCTGCAGTCTGTGCCTCTGAAGCTTTCAAGATGAGCTCAGGGGAGCAGGAGTGGTTCCTCCAAGAGCCTTCCCAGGGATTCCAACCCCCGGGGAGACCCACGCAGGGGCTCCCAAATGAAACCTTCCTGTTCCACCTAAAGTTTTGCCCTGAACAAGCTACACCGTAACCGCCTAGAGCCTGAAACATAAAGGTGTGTTTCAGGAGAGTATTTGGTGACCATCGCAGTTCAGAGATGGTCTCTGCATGAGGAGGAAACGTGTCCACCAACCAAATGAGCACAGAAAACGAGGATGACGCCCCACCTGCAGCCCACCCCAGTCACTATAAAGACGGACTAACAGCCCAAGGGGCAGGCTGTGGTACCAGCTGAGTGCACTACCTGTCATTAGGGTTGGGCACAGTTCCTGCCCACTTTTTAATCCTAATGGTTAATAAAATATATCTTTTTACACATATCTTCTTAAAGATTAAACAAATTCCTAGGGACATCTCCATTCAGGCAATGGATAAACACACATACTTCTCACCTCAGTGCTGACAGCCTTTTTTTAAAAGTAATTTTTAAGTAACTTCTTCATATTCCAGGTGTGATTTGCTTATCGTGATTTTCCATAAATGGGCCTCAAATGATGAGAGCTAGTTGTTCAACCATCAGAGCGGGTGAGCTAGGTGCCCACAAGCCACGGAAAAGGAAGCAGTTTTCAATGATCATGCTGAACTCGGGGGAGGGGGGTAAGTAACATTTTGTCTAAGATCAAACGCAAGTGTGCTGCCGGGACAGGGTGTGGTGGACCTGGAGGGATGTTTGTGGATCTTCCACTCTCTGAAAGGCTTTGGGTCTCTGGCACCACACTGACCGCTAAGCCCAAAGGCTGGAGGGGGTCCACCTCACCTTCCTGCTTGCCGCCTCCTGCCCTCCTCGGAGGGATGGATCCTGGAGGGAGAGGACAGACGCCGGCTCCGAGTGACCAGGGGGCTCTCAGCATGTAGCCGTGGTGGGGACTGCTTCTTGGAGGCCACGCTGCTGGTCACCTCTAGGCCCCTGATGAAGACCCCAGTGTGGCCTGGCCAGGGGGCATCCCTGGGGCCACTGTCAAGCTGTGCAATCTCAAAGCTTCGTGTTTTCCTCATAATTTTCTTCAGGGGATGTTTCCTGGGGTGGGTGGTGGGTGTCTGGATGGGCGTGGAGGAGCAGGTGGGGCTGTCATGTGGGGAAGGCACACCTGGGGCCAGGTGCTCACCCTCCTGCCTGCTCAGAGAGGCTTGTCCAGGGAGGCCAGGCAGCAGTTGGGCCCGCTTCCCAACGCAGTCCTCTGGGTCAGTGGGGGGAGTCCAGGATGGCTCACGGTGCCGCCTCTCGGCCGCCTGCGCAAGCTCATGCTTCAGGGCTCTCTGGTCCAGAGGTGGGGTGCCAGGGTCTGGGCTAACCCCAGATAGGGCCTCCTGGAAGCAGAGGCGGGTCTGTGGGCTCTGCAGCCCTAAGGTGTGCCTCTGATGCAGCGTCCGCTGGCTGCCCAATCCTGCCGCCACTGCGCTGGCCCCGGGGAAGCCCTGTGCAGTCAGCTCTGTGGCCTCCCGGTGACAGCTCTCCAGATACTCGGTGACTGGCTCCGGGCCCAGGTACTCCAGGCACTCACTGCACTGCTGCATCCATCCATCCACCTGCGTGGCAAAGGAGGGCACTGGTCAGGGCAGTGGAGGACTGTCTCAGCCACCATGGCCTTGACAGCCCCACCCAATCTCATGCACCTGATGAGCAGCTCAAGTAAACCTGCTCTGCAGATACCCCAGATCAAGGACCAGGGTGAGCCAGATGGCCAGAGCAAGAGGAAGACCCCTCCGCCCACAGAGGCAGCTACCAGCCAGACTCGCCCCAAGGGCAGGCAAGATGAGTTTGCACCTGAGCCCAATGAGGTCTGAATCCTCCACGGTCCCCAAGAACAGCAGGTGGGGCTGTCCCAGGGCCGTGAGATACCAGGCTGGACAGACCATGAAATCAATTAGTCCATACTTTGGCCTGGTGTGGGAGGCCATGACAGTGGGGCAGAGAGTTCCTACCCCTACGCTGGCCTTCCCTGAACCCCTGGATCCCATCAAGAGGAGCCGTGCTGCTGGGGGCTCTGGAGTGCAGGCAACTCTGGGGTGCTGGTGAGTTTGCAGGCCTGTGCTGGGCTGCAGCGACTGTCCTGGGGTCTCTGGCAACAAGTGGACTTTAATAGCAGAGCTGGTAAACACAGAAAAGTTCACGTGTTCATTTTGCTTGTCCTTTGGGACAATGAATAAATTCCTCATACAGTGGCTGAGAGCCTGGAGCGTGGTGCCGGGGTGTGCTGGCCAGGGCGGCTGGGCTCACTCTCAGGCCTGCAGGGACAACACTCACTGAATGTCCATAGCACATGCAGATCCCCTGGAGGCGATTCCACTGGGTCTCTTAGCGCCTCGTAGAAGTCAGACAGGTGGGCCCATCGGGCCAGTACTCCCTCCCTGCACTCAGCCTGGCTGGCCATGGTGCTCAAGCACCTTTTGAAGGCCCAGATCGCTTCCTCTGTGCCTTGGGAGCTGTTCTCCACCAGCTGCAGCCTTTTCTGACAAGACTGCTGTAGCCCAAGGAACAAACTACCAGCACAAGCCCGGTGCTTACTCTCTTTTTCTATGTGTGTCTTCCGGTGTGGACACACCATCAGCCTGTTGTGGAAGGTCTAGAGCTCCCATCACTGCCACATGTTCTCCAGACAGAGCAGCTCCAAGAGCCCAAGAATTTCTCTCCTCTTTCAAACCACAAATTGATTTATATAGGAAAGGAAGGCTTTATTTTTAAATGTGTGAAGGAGTCCGGTTCTATGATCGTGGGGAACAAAGGAAGCATCAGACATCACTTAGGGGCTGGCTTAACTGGTTCCCACAGCCCGCACAGCCGTCCCGACGCAAACAAACTGTGTGCTCGAATATACTGTAAGTGGCTACACAGCAATGAAAGCCACACTGTCTTGAGATCTGTAAGCGCTGTTTTTACCTACATGCCCCTTTCAGTCCGTGGATGGTTGAAGAGGGATGACCACAAGTCTCCATGGCCAAAGTGTGCAACTGGGCAGGCTGTTCGCAGGAAATGCAAATTAAGAACTTTCTGTTTTGAAACTTGTTACTATGCTAAGTATACCCCAGAAATATTCTTCGGGTGGTGGCACTAGGGTACTTGGGGGCAGTCTGGAAGAGCGGGACCAGCTGATGGCAGCCCTGCCTACCCCACACGGCTTCCCCTGGGGACATCACTCATTCACAGTGAACACATCAGGGGTTAAGACTTCATTTTCATGCAAGTTCTCATTGGATAGCAATGCCAGGGAGGCCTGGTTGTGAGGGGCCCAAGAAGAGGTTTTTAACAATGCAGTGATAGGGCTGGATCTGCAGCCACAGAACTGTACTTAGTGACCCTCATGCACAGGCAGAAGACAGAGAGCAGAGCACACACTCTGTGGACAGAGTCATAGAGAAAAATATCAAATCTGGGTTTTTACAAACACCAGCAGCCTGACAGCTTCTGGGTAGAAGAGTAGGAAATGGTCAACAGAGCAGGGACCTCTCAGGGGTGGAGTCCCACCTCTAATCTCATGAAAAAAGTTCTAGCTGGTTTCAAGATGTAAATGGAAAAATTCAAACCATAAAAGTCTTAGGATAGAATACATTAGTCATTCTGTGACCTTAAGGTAGAAAAGGTCATTTCAGTCATAAGCAAAATTGAAGGACAATGACAAACCGAGGAAAATATTTGCCATATAACCAGAGGGTCAGTGTGAGTAACAGGCATAATAGTGAAACTTCTGAGCTGTGGAAGTTGGTCAGTGTGTGGAAAAGTCATTGTTAGAGAATAAATACAAAAAGCCCACAGACAGATGAAGAAAAAGTTCAAATGTAGCATAAAAACTCCAAATGCAGTGATTAGGGACTTATTTTCCTGTCAGTGAGGAAGGGACGCTCTCAAGGCTGCGGCTGAGAATCTCAACTGGGCAGGCTGCTTGCAGGTCCATTTGGCAAATGTGTAAAAACCTCAGAAACGGCAAGCCCTAACCCAGCCATCCCAAGCCTAGGAACCTGTCCAAAGCAAACAATCACAAAGTGTGAAAGATGCAGGTGCAGTGATGTGTATAAGGGTGAGAAACAGGACAGCAGGGGACTTGAGCCAGAACCGAAGGAACACAGGGAGGTGCAGGCCTTCACACACCACCGTGCTTGCTGGCCATCCTGGGGACCCAGCCTCGGGATGCCCTGGCAGTGGCCATCCCCCCACCCTGACTGCCCCAAGGGACACACAGTCCTTCAGAGAAGGCCTCCAGACACTTCTGACCTTGCCCTACACTGACCACTGGCTGTGCCTGGGCTCCTGCTTCACATTCACTTATATGGGAATAGCAGTTGATAAAAGCATAAGGATTTAACTAGAAATATGTGCAAACTTTTGAAAAGCTTTTATATGCATATGTATATGGAAAAAATGTCTGGATTATAATATATTGCAATAACAGTAGTTATTTCAAGAGCAGAGTTTCAAAATGTTTTTCTCCTTTGGCTTCTCTGGAATACTTACCTGGCCTTGTCCCTCCTGGAGCATCCTCCCTTCCCGGAGCCTCTCCAGCTCCTGCAGACACCTATTGGAGGCGAGGACAAGCTGATGGACCTCTTCATCCATTTGGTTGTACAGCCTGGAGGCGACCTCAATGGCATCCCTGGAAGAGAAAGTGTCAGAAAGCCAAATCCTGACCTCTAGTTGTTTAGAGGCAATCACCTGAGGAATATGCAGTCAGTGACAACCTTGTTAAAAAAGCACAACTGCACTCTTTTGCCTCCCTTCCATCTGACACAAACGGAAGGCTCCAAGGAAGACATGCCTGGAGCCACAGGTGCAGGTGCCTCAGAGGTGGTAGGGAAAAGTGAGCGTGTGGGCATGGCACCCCAGGACAGAATTAGACAGAGAAGCATTCAATCGGGACCTCTGATGAATCCCATTATGATGAGTTTTGCCTTCCACTTGAGCATTCCAAGGAATCTGCTACTTTTTTTGGAGGATACAGATGTAGATAGGCTCCAGTCCAAAGTGTGCCCATCAGAAAGAACAGAGGTTTGGACCCCTGGGAGACGCTGCATGTGAGAGAAATGGGCATCACCCCTGGGATGGGCAGCCCCTGCATGACACTCACCGGCAGTCTTGGCTGGTGCCAAGCTGCTCCCTCCTCAGCTGCGCCAGCACGGTACCACCCTCTAGCCGGAGGGCGACCAGCAGTGCGTCTTCCAGCACACAATTCATTGTTGCTTTATGCTTGCTGATTAAGTCTGTGACCTCCTGCGTGGAGTGGGAGAAGCATGCATAGAACCCTCCCCTCCATGGGGAGTGTTAGGTGGGACCTGCATTCCTGTGTTTATCAATCAAGCTGAGAGTAGGGTGCCATGGCCGAACCCACACTTGACGCCTGTCACGGCAAGGAGGTAGTGGAGTCCTAGATGCTCTCACCCAAGAGATGGGTGAGATTAAGGAGGGGAGAAAGGAGGGGAGTTTGGAAGTTGGCAGCAGGAGGAAAGCCTGGCATTTGGACAGGGATGTGTGGGCCTTGCTCACGTATCCTGTAAACCCTGAGGTGTCTCCAGCCCCAGGTCTCTAGGCTGCTGATTTTCCTCCAGCCAGTCCACCTCTGTGTCCCAGCAGTAATTACTCAAGCCTCGGTGGCACACCAACAAATGCAGTGGTTGTGGTGGTATTTCTCTTCTGGGCATGGTGGGATTTTTTGTTTGTTTGTTTGTTTGTTTTGGTCATGGGGAAGAAGTGGTCTTTTGGAAGTCCTTTGCTAATTGAAAGGAATTTACAAGTCAAAAAGGGTTTGAAAATTTCTGCTATGGATGATAGATTTGGCTAAACCTCTATGTTCCCACCTACCTACCTGTGAAACAAAAAAAAATACAGGAGAACCTACCTGTACTGTGCTTAGAGTCCTGTGGGTATTCAGAGAGTGGACTGAATTTTGTAGGAAAACAATGGCATTCTCACAATTTGTGGTGAAGGGCTCCAGCTTCTATCATGGTGGGAGAGGTAGGAGATGACAGACACACTGTTAGTATCCACAGAAGCGCTGGGGAGCAGCACCCTCCCTGCCCAGAGCTGGACTTCAACAGCACTCCCAAGCCCACCACAGTGTGGATCTCCAACAGCCTGGGAATGGCAGCTGTGATGGGCACGACATTCGGGGCAGGGACACCTGTTTCAGGTGTGAGTAAAAACATCTGCATAAGGAGAAGTCCCAGGAGACTGGCAGGTGCAGCAGCTTTACCTTACCCTACGGAAGCAGATCCAGTCACTGTGGCTGTAGGGAAAGGAGCCATCGAGGTCTGCGGTCAGCTGCGAGCTGTCAACAAGCTTGTGCAAGGCCTTCAGGGAGCCCACCACCTCACACTGCCAAGGAGAAGCATTCACTGGTTACGGCCACAGATGCATCCATCAGAAAGACCACTGTGATGGCTCACTCCAGGGAGAACTACCACCGAGAGGGTGGAGAGACAGGTTTAGGGTCCAGTGACCCTGCTGATGTGGCTGGGTACAGAAATGAAGTTGGGGAGAAGTGAAAGGAAAAGGTAGCAAAGAGAAATGACAGAAAGGTTCCAAATAAGACCAAAAAATGGAAAAATTGAAAAGGGAGAGAAGGCAAGAAGATAGGGGAGGAAGGGAAGAAGAATAAATCAAGGATGTGCTACTCCGAGATGGCAGAGTTGGCCCTGCCCAGACAACTTGGGACGAGGTAGGACAACAAGCAACTGAAAGCTCCAGAGGGCAAACAAAGTCAGGCTCGCTGAGGAGGGCCACTGGAACATGGATGAGGGGAGCAGCATGGGGTGAGCTCTCCCCTTTGCTTGGCTCTGGCCTGAAGGCAGGATGCCAACACGGGAGACTGGATTGACTGAGGCTCTGGTGGAAAACAGGCATCTTTCTGGCCTGAAGAACCAGAAAATAGAGCTGGGTTGGAATGTAGACATCGAGTTCCACAAGGGAGAAAGCCAGGGGAAAGGAGCTTCAGTGGTGTGTAAACTGTGCCCAGGACTCTGGCTGACCCTGAACCATGTATGCATGGGGAAGACTCTGGGTAGCTAAAGGCAAAAAGAACTGAACTGGACGTACACAGGGGAGAGTTTTCAGTTTGAGTCCAACCAAGTTAAATGCATTTCAAAACAGTCCACTGTGGAGGTTTATAATAGAATCTAGAGTCAGCATAGTCAACGTTATTCAACAGAATATTCACATGTCCAGAATACAATCCCAAATTACTTGACACATGAAGAATCAGGAAAATGTGACTCATTCTCAAGGGAAATGACAGTCAACAGAGGTCAACCCAGAAAAGACCTGGATGTTGTAATTATTAGACAAGGACTTTAAAGCAGTGGTCATAACTATGTTCAATGATGTAAAGGAAAAATGCTTGCAATGACTGAGAGAATAGGAAATCTTAGTAGAGCAGAGAAAATATATGTTTAAAACCACTGGGTGTTTTATAGTTGAAAAATATAATATCTGAACTAAAAAATATCACTAGATAGGCTTAATAGCTGAATGGAGATGAATAGAGTATGGAGTTAGTAACTTTGAAGATACAGCAATAGAAACAATCTGATCTGAAGAGAGAGAAAATAAGTGGGAGAAAAATGATTCTCCAAGACCAATGGGGTAAGATCACTTGGGGAGGAGTTAAGATGACGAAGTAGCAGGACGATCTTATGCTTGCCTCATCCCTCGAACACAGCTAGGTAATTATCAAATAATTTTGAACACCCAGGATATGAATCTGAGGATGGAGAGAACAAACTGCACAACTAGCTGGAGAGAAGAGGCCACATTGTGAAAGGTAGGAGGTACAGAGACACGTGATTTGGGGGAGAAAAGAACTGTGAGCACTGCAGAGGAGACAGAACTCTGATCACGGAGACAGAAAAGAAAGAGATAAAGGAGCACGCAGGGAACTACACAAGAAAAACACTTCCCCAAAACCACTGACTGGGAAAATGAGAGGGGCTGATTATTGCCAAGTTTTTATACGCAGTGGAACTGAAAGTCTGAAATTTTAGAAGTCTGCATGATTGCCAGGGTTAAGCCTGGTGGACATAGTGGTGCTCCTGTGGAGAAGGGGGGCAGAGGCCCAGGACCACAGAGCACGATTCCCTGGGTCGCACTGGGAGAGACAGTTCCCCTTCTTGGAGTGCATTTGGGAGAGGCGGCACTGCCTCTCTAGGGACAAAAGAGCCTGTGGGCACCATAGAGCTGCCCCATTCATTAGCATAGAGCAGAAATGTCTGCTGAGGGCAGCTAACCTGGATGCCGGCTCTTTGCTACACTTTACCATAAAATCCAAGCTCCTGTGCAGTTGTGCAGCTGCTTTTCTGGGACACAAGGCACCAGCCACAGTGTGGCGAGACCCTCCCCCAGAGTACCCACTTGGTTCTGCACCATGCCAGGTCCCTAAAATTTGGAATTCTGAAACCCAGCCGCAAGCCTGAGATAAAACATGGGAGCACTGCGCCACTGAGCAGGCAGACAGCTCTGACACAGACAGGGTGAAGGCTGGAAACTGATGGGAGCCTGGGACACAAAATGGGAGATTGTTTGCTCTTCTGTGAGGGTGTCCTGAACAGCAGGGGTGCAAACTCCCCTCTCTGGGGAAGAGAGAGGGCCAACACTATTTTTCACCCCTCCCATCAGCATGGACAGACTTCAGCAAGCGGCACAGTGCACACAGCAGAGGCTTGAGCCGCTTACACCAAGCTCTGCTCCCCGGTGCTCTGCCTTTTTAACCCTGTGCAGGTGCCTTTTTAATGACAGCAAGTATAATTGAGAGCCAGAGTGGCAGTGGGCCCCTCCCCTAGAAGACTAGCACAGATCCCTTGCATGCACCAGGTCTTCTGACCAAAGTGCTGCAAAGCTTCAGCTCTAACGGAAACAGGACTAGGCACAGGCTTTCCTAATTCACAAAAGACAGAGGCCTAGACAAAATGCGAGATGGAGGAATTCATCCCAAAAGGAAGAATGAGAAGAGGTCACCGCTAGGGAACTAATCAAAATAGATACAAGTACTACCCCTGAACCAGAATTTAAAACAACAATCATAAGGATACTAGCTGGGCTTGAGAAAAGCATACAAGACAGCAGAGAAACCCTGGCTGCAGAGATAAAAGACCTAAAAACAACTCAGGCTGAAATAAAAAATGCTATAACTTAGATGCAAAACCAACTAGATGTAATGACCACAAGAATGGAAGAACAGAGGAATGAATAAGTGATATAAAAGATAAAATTATGGAAAATAATGAAGCTGAAAAGAAGAGGGAAAGAAAAATATTGGGTCATGAATGTAGACTTAGGGAACTCAGTGACTCCATAAAGTGTAATAACAGTCAGTCCCAGAAGAAGAGAGGGGAAAAAGGGGCAGAAGGTTTATTTGAGCAAGTTATAGCTGAAAACTTCCCTTATCTGGGGAAGGAAACAGACATCCAAATCCAGGAGACACAGAAAACGCCCATCAAAATCAACAAAAGCTGGCCAATACCAAGAGATATTGTAGTAAAATTTGCAAAATGCAGAGATAAGGAAAGGAAAGAATCCTGAGAGCAGCAAGAGAAAAGAAGTCCTTAACTTACAAGGGTAGACAAATCACGGTAGCAGTAGATCTCTTCAAAGAAACCTGGCAGGTCAGAAGACAGTGGCCTGATATATTCAACATGCTGAATGGGAAAAATATGCGGCCAAGAATACTTTATCCAGCAAGGCTGTCATTCAGAGTAGGAGAGAGAAAAAACTTCCCAGGCAAACAAAAACTAAAGGAGTTCATGACCACTAAACCAGCCCTGCAAGAAATATTAAAGGGAACTCTTTGAGTGGGAAGGACCAAAAGCAATGAAGACTAGAAAGGTAAGAGAAAATCTCCAGAAACAACAACTTTACAAGTAATACAATGGCACGAAATTCATATCTATCAATAATCAATCAATAATACACTCTGAATGTAAATGGACTAAATGCTCCAATCAAAAGATGTAGGGTATCAGAAGGGATTAAAAAAAAAAACCAAACAAACAAAAACCAAGATCCATCTATATGTTGCCTATAAGAAACTCATTTTAGACCTAAAGACACCTGCAGATTGAAAGTGAGGGGGTGGAGAACCATCTAGCATGCTAACGGACATCAAAAGAAAGCCAGAGTAGCCATCCTCGTATCAGACAAACTAGATTTTAAACCAAAGACTGTAACAAGAGAAGAAGGGCACTATATCCTAATAAAGGGGACAATTCAACCAGAAGATCAGAAGATCCAACAACTGTAAATATTTATAGCCCTAACTTGGAAGCATCCAAATATATACAACAATTAACAATGAACATAAAGGAACTCATTGATAATAATTCAATAATGGTAGGGGACTTTAGCACCCCACTTACAGCAATGGACAGATCATCTAAGCAGAAAATCAACAAGGAAACAATGGCTTTGAATGACACACTGGCCCATATGGACTTCACAGATACATTTAGAACATTTCATCCTAAAGCAGCAGAATACACGTTCTTTTTGAGTACACATGGGATATTTTCCAGAACAGATCACATACTAGGTCACAAATCAAGTCTCAACAAGTATAAAAAGATCGAGATCACACCATGCGTATTTTCTGACCACAACACTATGAAACTTGAAGTCAATCACAAGAAAAAATCTGGAAAGACCACAAATACATGGAGGTTAAAGAACATTCTACTAAGCAATGAATGGGTAAACCAGGAAATCAAAGAAGAAATAAAAAAATACATGGAAACAAATGAAAATGAAAACATATGGTCCAAAACCTTTGGGATGCAGCAAATGGTTCTAAGAGGGAAGTATATAGCAATACAGGCCTTCCTCAAGAAGCAAAAAAAATCTCAAATACACAACCTAACCTTCCACCTGAAAGAGCTAGAAAATGAACAACAAATGAAGCCTAAAGCCAGCAGAGAAGGGCAATGATAAAGATTCGAGCAAAAATAAGTGATAGAGAAACAAACAAAACAGTAAAACAGATCAATTAAACCAGGAACTGGTTCTTTGAAAAAAAATCAATAAAATGATAAATCCCTAGTCAGACTCATAAAAAAACAAAAACAAAAACAAAAAAACCAAAACAACAAACAAACAAGAGAGAGAGAGAAAGGGACCCAAAAAATAAAAGCACAAATGAGAGAGGAGAAAGAAACCCCACAGAAATACAAACAACAGAACATTATGAAAAACTATATGCCAACAAATTAACAACCTAGAAGAAATGGATAAACTCCTAACAACCTACCAAAGCTACCAAAACTGAAACAGGAAGAAACAGGAAATTTGAACAGACCCATAACCAGCAAAGAAATTGAATCAGTAATAAAAATCTCCCAACAAACAAAAGTCCAGGACAGATGACTACACAAGCGAATTCTACCGACATTTAAAAAAGAGTTAATACCTATTCTTTTCAAACTATTTCAAAAAATAAAAAAGGACAGAAAACTTCCAAATCCATTCTGTGAGGCCAGTATCACCCTGATACCAAAACCGGATAAAGATACCACTAAAAAAGAGAACTACAGGCCAGTATCCCTGAGGAACATGGATGCAATAATTCTCAACAAAACACTAGCAAACTGAACCCAACAATACATTAAAAAAATCATTCACTATGATCAAGTGGGATTTATTCAATATAAAGGATGGTTCAATATTTGCAAATCAATCAGCATGAGATAGCACATCAATAAGAGAAAGGATAAAAACCATGTGATTATTTCAATAGAAGCAGAAAAAGCATTTGACAAAGTACAAAATCCATTCATGATAAAACCCTCAACAAGTTAGGTTTAGAGGGAACATACCTCAACATAATAAAGACCATATATGAAAAACCCACAGTAAACATCTACTTCAATGGGGGAAAACTGAGAGCTTTTCCTCTACAGTGAGGAACAAGACAGGGGTGTGCAGTCTCACCACTGTTATTCAACATAGTCTGGAAGTCCTAGCCACAGCAATCAGACAAGAAAAAGAAATAAAAAGTATCCAAATCAGCAAGGAAGGAGTTAAACTCTCACTATTTGCAGATGACATGATACTCTATATAGAAAACCCAAAAGACTCTGCCAAAAAACTGCTAGAACACAAATTCAGTAAAGTCACAGGATACAAAATCAATGTACAGAAATCCTGTTGCATTTCTACACACAAATAATGAAGTAGCAGAAAGAGAAATTAAGGAATTAATCCCATTTATAATTGCACCGAAAATAATAAGACACTTAGGAATAAACCTAACCAAAGAGGTGAAAGACCTGTACTCTGAAAACTATAAAACACAGATGAAAGAAATTAAAGATGACACAAAGAAATGGAAAAACATTCCATGCTTATGGATTGAAAAACAAGTATCATTAAAATGTCCATACTAACCAAAGCAATCTACACATTTAATGCAATCCCTATAAAAATACCATGAGCATTCTTCACAGAACTGAACAATCGTAAAATTTGTATGGAACCACAAAAGACCCCAAATAGCCAAAGCAACCTTGAAAAAGAAAAGCAAAGCTAGAAGCATCATAATTCTGAACTTCAAGTTATATTACAAAGCCATAGTAATCAAAACAGTATGGTACTGGCACAAAAATGGACACATGGGATCAATGGAACAGAACAGAAAACCCAGAAATGGACCCACAACTATAAGGTCAACTAATCTACCAGAAAGCAGGAAAGATATCTATTGGATAAAAGTCTCTTCAACAAATGCTGTTGGGAAAACTGGACAACAATATGCAAAAGAATGAAACTAGACCGCTTCTTACACCATACACAAAAGTAAACTCTAAGTGGATAAAAGAACTAATGTGAGACCTGAAACCATAAAAATCCTAGAAGAGAGCACAGGCAGTAACCTCTCTGACATCTGCCATAACAACCTGTTTCTAGATATGTCTCCTGAAATAAGGGAAATAAAACCAAAAATAAATTATTGGGACTTTATCAAAATAAAAAGCTTCTGCACAGTAAAGGAAACAACCAACAAAACTAAAAGGCAACTCACAGAGTAGGAAAAGATATTTGCAAATGACATCTCTGATTAAAGGGTTAGTATCCAAAATAAATAAAGAACTTAAAAAGTCAACACACCAAAAAACAAATAATCCAATTGAAAAATGGGCAGAAGTTACAAACAGACATTTTTTCAAAGAAGATATCCAGATGGCTAACAGACATATGAAAAGATGCTCAACATTACCTATCATCAGGGAAATACAAATGAAAACCACAGTGAGGTATCACCTCACACCTGTCAGAATGGCTAAAATCAAACAACACAAGAAACAACAGGTGTTGGCAAGGATTTGGAGAAAGGGGAACCCTTGTGCACTGTTGGTGGGAGTGCAGCCACTCCGGAGAACAGTATGGAGGTTCTTCAGATGGTTAAAAATACAACTACCCTACCATCCAGCAATTGCACTACTGGGTATTTACCCAAAGGATACAAAAATACTAATTCAAAGGGATACATGCAACCTGATGTTTATAGCAGCATTATCAATAATAGCCAAACTATGGAAAGAGGCCAAATGTCCACCAACTGATGAATGGATAAAGAAGATGTGGTACATATATACAATAGAATATTACTCAGCCATCAAAAAATATGAAATCTTGCCATTTGCAATGATGTGGATAGAGCTAGAGAGTTTATGCTAAGCAAAATAAATCAGTCAGAGAAAGACAGATATCACACGATTTCACTCACATGTGGAATTTAAGAAACAAAACAGATGAACATAGGGGAAGTGAGGGAGCCAAACCATAAGAGACTCTTAACAACAGAGAACACATGGAGGGTTGATGGAGGGAGGTGGGTGGTGGATGGGCCAGATGGGGGATGGGTATTAAGGATGACACTTGTTATGATGAGCACTGGGTGTTGTATATAAGTGATGAATCACTGAATTCTACTCCTAACACCAATATTGCACTGTATGTTAACTAGAATTTAAATAAAAATTTGGAAAAAATAAAATTAGATTGTGGGAACAGTTGCACAACTCCATGCATATACTAAAAATCATTGATGTGGTTTGATAAATGATTTGTATGAGACATCAATTATATCTCAGTAAAGTTGTTTTTGAAAAGAAAGAAAGAGAAAGAAAACTTCTAGACTATCACTTCCTTAAATTCCAAAAAGTGCAATAAAGAGTGAAAAACAAAAAAAGACCTATGGGGCAATATCAGTGTGTGTAATTGAAATCCCAGGGGGACAAGGGACGAGAATGAGGCAGAAAAAAGCACTTCAAGAAATAATGAATGAAAATTTCCTGAATTTAGTGATAGACATAAATTTAAAAATTCAAGTTCAGCCCAACCTAAGAGGATAAAGATGAAGAGAACCATGCCTAGTCACGTTACAGTCAATTTGCTGAAAACAAAGAGAAAATTTTGGAAGTAACCAAAGGAAAATGACACATTTTCTATAGATGAACAATTATTTGAATTCCAACAAACTTTTCATCAGAAACTATGGAGGCAAAACCACCATTTTGCAGTTAAAAAAACAGGGGTAGGGGAGAAAGTATGGAGGCCAGAAGACAACGGAACAACACCCTTAAAGTGCTGGAAAAACAAACGAAAACCTGCTGCAAGCCAGAATTCTATATCTAGCAAAAAATCCTTCAAGAATGAAGGCAAAATAAAGAGTTTTTAGATAAAAGAGAAAGAAGAGGATTTGAGAAAGCAAATGAGGTGGAGAAGAAAAATTAGATTTTTAAAGGTTTTCTGATATTACCCTCTTTAGGGTCCTGCAAAAACTTAAGGGATCGGTGATGGGTTTTCAGGCTCTTATATGGATGCAGCCAGAATTCACATAAGGTTTTTGCTATGTTTTATCTCATCTACGTGTCCTAACATTTAATTTTATGCATCACCCAGAGTCATATCTAACCCTGAGGGTCTACAACCATTACCTGAATTGTTCTGTCCTTGTCAGGCCTAAATCCTGATTCTTTATTCACCAACAACACAATACTATGAATTATGGGAGGAGATGTGTTCTGAAATAAGAAAGAAATACCAATTAGCTTTGTAATTTTTAACTTCATTGACTCAATAGAATTGTCTAACTTTAAGGGGTGCTACTTCTGCTTTGATATTGTCCCCAAGTACCTAGAATGCATAAAATGTAACCGTCTTTGCTCTAAATGGACATTATTTCATCTTATAAATTTTAATGTAATCAAGTTTATTGGTTATAATTTACATATATTAAAATTCACCCTTTTAAATACAGAGTTCTCTAAATTTTGACAGAACTTCTAGTCATGGACCCACCATCGCAGTCAAGATGTATACAACAGTTTAGCATCCCCCGATTTCCTCATGCTCCTTTGCCAAGCCCACCAGCCTCTGGCGACTACTGATCGGTTTTCTCTGTGCATAAATTTGCCTTTTTCGGATATCATACACATGGACTTACCCAATACTGGCTTCTTTCACAGTGCATTCACGATTTACCCATGCTATGGAGGTTCCTAGATCACCCCTTTCTATTGCCAAGGAGGAGCTTGCAGGCACTGCAACTCATTCACCCACTCACCAGCTAGAGGACATCTGGGTCATTTCCAGTTTGTGGCAACCATAAACAAAGCCACTATAAACTCTATGTAGATGTAAGTTTTCATTTCTCTTGGGTAAATATCTAGCAGTAGGATTGCTGGATCACATGGTAAATGCATTCTAACGTCTGAAGAAACTGGAGTGGTTGTGCCATTTTGCATTTCCACGAGCAATACTGAGGCCTTGCTACTGTCAAGTTTTGTTGTGTTATCTCATTTTGGTTACAAGTTGTATTTCTCCAATGACTACTGATGTTGAACATATGTTTATGTGCTTCTCTGCCATTCACATATCTTTTTTTTGGTCAAGTGTGTTCAAATCTTTGCTGGTATTTCATTGGGTTGTTTGTCTTATTGCTGAGTTTTGGGATTTTGTATATTCCAGATACAGGTCCTTTATCAGATCTGTGTTTTGCACACATTTTCTCCCAACTCCTGGCTTGTATTTTCATTTTAGTGACAGTGGCTTTTGAGGGAAAGTTTTCAATTTTGATGAAGTCCACCTTGTCATGGTTTTCTTTTATAGATCATGGTGTTGGTGTGTCATAGCTAAGAAATCTTTTCTGACCAAGGTCATGAAGATTTTCTCCTGTTTCCTTCTGGTGGTTTTGCAGTCTTAGTTTGTGCATGCAGGTCGGGGACCCACTTGTAATTTTTGTATATAGTATGAGGTATGTGTGCTCTGTTGGAGTTCCAACCCTGTTGGTTTTGGGGTTTTTTTTGACATGTTTTATGACTTTAAACAAGTCTCCTTGATTTCTGTTTGCTAGAGTACATTGAGGCCAGGTCATTCAGCAATAAAATTATTTTATTTACCTAGTGCTTGCTTCTTCACTCATATTTTCTAAAGCTTTACTTTTTAAGTTTCTTGTAGTGATAGACATATTTTAGGCTTTTTGTAATCCCCAATGTTGATCCCCTATTTTGACTGAATAGGCCTCAGAAATAACTGATACTTTATTTGTATTAATTGTGTATATTTACATTTTTGTTATGTGGCTTCTTGTGGATAACCTTCCATAAATATTCATTTAATGAATAAGCCATAGAAAAACACATAGAAAAAACATTCTTGCTTTTTTATTTGAGTCATTTTCTATTTCTCTCACCCAGTGTAGGTAAAATTTTCAGTTACCATGAATTAAAACTACACAGTTTTGCAGTGTCTTATATTTCTCATATATTCCTACTTGAGTGGTTTTTTTACTATTAGGATTTGTTGCTATTGATAAGAAGATGGATGTTAGTTTTCAGACGAGTGAAAACACAGTTTGTGCCTTAGGATGAGTATCCACATCAGTGTGTAGAAGTTGTGTGTTATGCGTGGGGTAGGGATGAGTAATTCTTAGCATTTTCTTCCACCAAGAAATGAAAAAAATCATTTTCTTTTTGAAATGGAAAGTTTCTTATCTGAACTTTAATAATAAATTTGAAGTATAGTCACTTGAGGTAGTTATGAGAGTTCTATTTTTTGCCCTCTATGAAAAAATTTAACTACTTCTGCATATTCCTCAGAAATAAAACTGAAAATGAAACATGACCCTTAAATTCGGCTTATTTCCACTCCTCTCACTGGGATTACAGATCCTGCTGTTGCATGAGCCAAAGCCAGGGTGGCGGGAGACCACCACCTGAAGGAGAAGCAGTGAGACCTCATGGCAATCTGAATGCCAACATCCAGACGACGGAACAGAGTGGATTTCTTGAAGTTCCTTCGAAGATTCACTTGTGATAAAAACTTAAAGATGCAGCAGGTGTTTCTCCTGCTTCTGCTCTGGGAGAAGTGTGGGTAAGAGGGACCATCTTACTCAGGGCTCGTTCTACCACTGTGGGACCCAAGTGGCACAGGACTTAAGGGAAGCCTGAACAAACAGAAGTGCTGGGAAGGGGTGTTCTTACAAAGCAAAAAGGTACGTGGTTCTGGTCGGCAGCTGAGGGGCTCTTGGGCCATATGTGGGGCCTGCCTGGGTCTCACACACAGTGGCCCGAGTGGTTGCTAAGTGTGTGCATTAACAGGGAGGGCTCAGTCATCTCTCTTTGAGGCTGGACACTTAATTTTCAAGTTTTTACTGGATGCCAAAGAAGTAGAAGCCACCACAGTCCTCTGGCTTCAGGAAATTCCTGCAAAGCATGCAGACATGCATCAGTGTCCTCCAGGTTGTATGAGCAAACAGGGTTATGGCAACACGCACACAGCACAGTGCAGTGAGGGAGCCCATGGGCAGCTGCATGCTCGGCTTTCTTCCTGGTGCCCAAGTAACCTCCCAAGAGGCCAGTGCCACGCTGGGCATGTGTCAGGGAGTGAAGGTGGTGATACCCGTCCATGCCAGCCCCACTCTGGGCACCAGGCCTCAGCATGTGCCTGCCTGGGTGTCTGCCAACGTTCCTGCCCTGCAGTCTGCACCTCGTTGCTCAGTCTGGGTCCCGGAATGACAATGCGCTCTCAGAGTTCCTCGAGCCCCTTACTGGGAAAGGTCCCCAGCGAGCCTCCATGGGACTCACAAGGCTCTGGCCACCTGCTGGCCTGGGAGGGTGTCGTCCTGGGTTCTGCAGCAAGTCACTGGGTTCCCTGCTTCCCCTGAAAACAAATTTCAAGCCCTCCTCATTCCAAAACTTCTCCAGGGCAGCAATGACAAAAGTGACTGGCATGAGCACCATTTGCCAGGGCTGGCAAAGGGTCTGAGGCCTGCAGATGGGGGCTGAGAAGCAGGGCCGCTCCCTCACAGGCCACCCCAGGGCTGAAGGTGGAAGAAACTGGGAGGAGAGGAGAGCAGCAGGGAGGCCGAGGAAGAGGGATGCTCCTACACGCACGCTCTGTGGTGCGCAGCGCGGGCCCAGCGCTCTGGAGGGTCTGGAGGTGCGGACGGACCAGGCTGGCCAACTGGGCCACACACCCTCCTCGTGGAGGTGAGCTGTTCCCAACGGGTACATGAAGCGGGCAGAATGGTTTCTAGGAATCTGGTCACAAGTTCTGGTTGCAGCTTCAAAATCATTTCAGCAACAGCAACAATTACATTTGGTTTTGAAGGCAGAAATAAAGGAAAATTGTTTTTCTTCCATGTTTATAGGGTGCTGAGACGACTGGTGTGAGGCGACCACATTAAACAGCTGCTCTGAGGGGCGTGCGTCTGAAACACAAACAAACCCCACCCTCCCGTCCACTGTGGGTACTGGGACCGGGCCTCCAGATTTAACAGCTTCCTCCTGTGAATTCACAGGACTCCGAGGAAGTCCTGATGTCACCGATGCCGCTGTCCTCCTCTGAGCAGAGCTTCCTTCAAAATCTGTTGGAAAAGCAGTCATCCCCCTACTTTCCGGAAGACTTCCAGTAACTTCCCAGTCTTTGCTGGTCTATAAAATTGCATGTGGTCAGGAAAAACCAGAATCGCAAAGGAATTTCGAAGCCCACACAGAATACGAGCATCAAACGGGATGACATCCTGGTTGCTGATTTTTGAGCCCAAAAGCTGGCTGAGAGCAGGGGAAATGAGCAATAAGGGATTCATGTGCCTCTGAGGTGCTTCGTGGAAACTGAGTGTTGGCACGTCAAGGCTGCCGTTCCGTGTTAGAGGTGCTAACTCGGGCTTTGAAGCTATGTACTGTGAACCCTTCTGCTGAAAGCACATTTCTCCCTCTGAAATGCAGACCTCACCACTGAGTTCAGCTCTGAGAGCCCACTCGTGCTGGGACGGCACATCTGGGTCAGCCCTTCCCCCTCAGGAATCTGCACCTTCACCTCTGTGTCAGACAGGAATCGCACCACAGCCAGGCACCCTGACCAGGGTTGCCTACTCCTGCTGACCTGGACCACTTCTGCCTGGCCTCCCCCAGCCCCGGCCCCACTCACAGCCTGCCTGCCGGGGGCTCTTCTCTCCTTTCCCCCCACGCTGTTCTCCAGCTTCTCGAGTGCATCCAGATGTGCCCCAACCTCCACCACCGAGTCCGCCCTTGAAAGAACTTCCATTTGGCGTCCCTAAACTTAGGAACCTGGATAGAATGGTGACCGGTGTCTGGCACCTTTAGCAGAGACCAAACAGAGGGAACAGGTTTTCACTGAGGGAGAAGGTGGGACCCCAGACTCCAGCACAGGGCTTGGCACATGAGGGCCCCCATATACACATGTCTGAGGGACCGTGAGCGTTCTCAGGCTCCCACCTGGCCCTGGGTCCCTGGAGCATCCCAATGGTGACTTTCTCCCTGTTCCAAGGACTCCCCATTTCCCTCTTGATTTTACTCATGACCCAAAATCCAGGATCAGGTCTTCCTGGGGCGACTGCAAACCTGCCAGACAACCTCCCTTGACCTCGCCCCAGAGGTACAGTAGCTACCATACCTGCTCCAAGGTACAGGCCCTCCTCCCCACAGTGTCCACACCTCCGTCCCTGTCTGAGAAAGTGCAGCGTGTAGCCCTGCACGCTGATTTAGTCAGACACTAGATAAGGACAGCTGTGGAGGGAAAGTGTCATGCCCATGTGGGCTGGTCCTGGTTGACCCTGCCTTTAAGGTATGCAGTGGCGACCCAGGAGATGGGCAGGAAGCTCCTTCCTGGTGACTGTGTCCGACCACGGGGGAGCACATTGTTGATGGATGCAGGAGCAGGCTCTTCTTCTGCTACTTTCCACGTCCACACTCAGGACCCTCACCTCATCCTGAGATTGATTCACAGTGGGGCTGAGTCCAGGCATGGCTGCCCTCAGCTGCTCCTGGGTCATGAGGGAGCCCTGAGATGCTCGGTGCCCTGAGGACAGGAGTCACCCTGACTCACCTGCAGTGCTGCCAGAGCCTGGAAGAGAGTAGGGGCAGCTGGACCCTTGCGAGCATCCACCAGGATGACCAGCCCCAGCTCGCGCACCTCTTTCCTGGGGAGAGAGACAGACAGTGTTAACCACTGCAGGTAAGATCTCTTCCATGACAGGCTTCTTTGTCTCTCGGTGAGATGCACCCTTTGCCCAGATGCCCTTGGCTCCACAAATTCTTGACACATATCAACCTTCTGCTTCCTGAGGACTCTAGCTGCTTACCAGGTGCAGACAGGGCAGTTGGGTTCACTGTGGTGGATCAGTCCTGTCTGATGGCCTCTCCAGGCAAGGGAAGCTGGCTGCATGCTTGTATTTGCTGTGGCTGCTTTCTCTCCCACACCGCCCATCACAGAGCAGAGGCCCTGGAGCTTTCTTGTGCTAGGTCGCTTGTTCCGGCTGTAATACCATGTGGAATTCTACTCTGATGGAGTGGACAAGAGCCAGACGTGGCCAGCTGATCTCAGGACTGCAACTCCAGGCCAATCATTGGGTTTACCACATTTCCAGAGCTCAAGTGGGACAGCAGAACATCCTCTAAAGGTGAAAATACTGTCAGGTGCTTGTCACGCCCCTGCATAAAAGCTCTGTCCCTACTGTGATCACGACTGTAAGTTCAGTTCTAAATAGGACCAAAATAATAAGCTAAGGCAGGGTGATGCATCCAACCCCACCTTCTGGGAGTGGCTAATACTCTACCTCAGCCACACGTGTGGGTGCTGGTCTTGAACAGACACGCATGCTCACCCTGGCCTGCTTGCACACAGCGGGGAGAGCCACATGTCGCACCAAAGCCACATCCTAGCCAAAAGGGCGAGTGTGCCCCCACAGTCAGCATGTGTTCAATTTCGGGTGTGACTGCTAAGGAATGCTTCTGAAGGGGGGGGGTGTCTCGGGGCAGAGTAGAGTGTGGTGTTCTGGTGTCAAAGCTGGACACAGAAAAGGTGAGGCCGGGAGAACGCCCCCATCTCACTCCCTCAGCTGGCCAGCTCTGCACCCAGGCCTCCTCTGCCACGGAAGCCGCTTTGTGACTGGTATGGCTTGAAGCGCTAGAGTCCACGTGTCTGGGAGCAGTCCTGGGCAGTGCTGTCAGGAGCTGAGCACAATACTCTACTTCCTCCAAGCGTCTTGTGTGCCTCCTGGTCCCCAGTGACCTCCCTCTTCTGACACCCCCACTCCTGGTCTCTCTTCACCCCTGGTCTCCCGTGGTCTCCCTGAATTTGTGTCTCAAGGTCTGCTTCCGGCCTCAGAGGCAGGACCGGTCTCACTGCCATACTGGCTGGTTCGGCATGGGAAATAATCCCTGTCAGCCCCAGACCCACACGTTCTCCTCCACCGATCTCATCCACTTGGTGGCTTTGCTGAAGGGGATGGCCGCAGAGGGGGGCTGCTTCCCAAGTTCAGAGACTGCTGGACCCTCCACCTGGGCTGGCTGAGAGGGATCCAATGACTGGAGTTCAGCTAGTATAGGATTAGACGGGAGAAAATGCCCTCAGGCCACCAAGCGGGGACCCCCCCCCCCCGGCCCCCGGCCCCAGACCAAACTTGCTTCTCTCCGCCTGCCTCCTGTGGTGGATGAAGCTGGCTGGCTCCCCTTGTTGGGCTCCAGTGGGGCCCCTGGCCATGTGCAGATCTGCCCTAGACACCCTGGGCCTGCATTTCTGCAGAAGTCTCACACTGTGTTCCTGCGTCACCCTGGCTTCACCACCGGAGGTCCACGTGGCCTTCAGGCCCAGGGTACCCACTGCCTGCACCGGGTCTTTAGTCCTCATTCCTGCCTCCTGACTCAGAAAGTGACTGGCTGCTCTGGGGCTCCGTGTGTGCTCTTCCTTCTGCTCAGGATGTCCTTCCCTTCTTGTCTGCAAATACTCACCGTCCTCAAGGACACAGACCACATCCGGAGATCCACCCTGCCACCCACCCTGGACGAGGCTGCAGCTCCCTCCCAGCATTGTGGGCTTGTCTTAAGCTGGAAGATGCAACAGTTTGGGTTCCCAGGTGTGTCCCTTTGAGGGTGGGAGCCATAGCCTGATCTTTTTGTACTCTCATGCAAGTGGTGGATGGATGGATGGATGGATGGATGGATGGATTCCTTCACTGCAGAGGAGGCTGGATGGATGACAGCCAAGATCCATTCTGATTTTAAGATTCTGTGTATGGGAGAGTTTGATGGGAGTCCATTTACAAGGCACGCTCCCAGGAACACATGGCCCTCTGTAATACAGCTGCAGTAACCGAAAACCAGACACTGCTGGGCACTCTCCCTAATAATTAATGCTGACAGCTTGGGGACTTCATTCTGATAGCTGAAGGCTTGTGTCACATCCCACAAGGTAGGGGTAGATTTCAGTTCCTCACGGTGCAATAATCCATCAGGATGCTAACAAAATTACAATGGTTGTGGGGAAATAATCAGCCAAACCAGAAGGCTCCACCATCAGTTACCCTAAGTGCTTTAGGGGTGATTTTCTCAACAGAGGCTTTCTGCTGGAGCTTCCCAAGCTGGTGAAGATGCCTGCCCTGGGAGGGGAGTGGGGCTGTCTGAATCTTCTGTGGAAAAGGCAGAAGACTACAGATTCAGGGGCAAGTCTTGACCCTGCCAACCGCACAGGTACCCTAACTCCTCCTGTTGGTGTTGCGTCATGGAATGGAGAGGGCAGCACTCAGCCTGACAGCTCAGCCAGGCTGAGTCCGCAGAAGGGTATACAAGCTCCAAAAACTACAGGAGGCTTTGTCCTTGTCAATCAGGATTGCTTTCCATTACTGCCCTGAGTTAATGCTGGAGGCTCCCATAAAAGAAAGCTTTTGGCAAACAGAAAATGACA
Organism: Callorhinus ursinus; assembly: GCF_003265705.2. Taxonomy (NCBI): domain Eukaryota; kingdom Metazoa; phylum Chordata; class Mammalia; order Carnivora; family Otariidae; genus Callorhinus; species Callorhinus ursinus. The sequence goes on from NW_027397065.1 coordinate 93,395,330, forward strand.
TTATCTTCGTGCTTTGGTGTTTACTTGAGGCTTACAAAGTATAAGCTAATGCGAGTATGAATCCGTATTTTTTTTCAGGGTATTTCTTTATATTTTGAAATCTGTGCTGAAAGATAAGTTTGAAATCCCAGGCTCACCCAAAGTCAGTAAAACCAGTGCCCTCAGATAATTGGGAACCTTGCTCTGGGAAAGGGGTGTCAGGGAGCACTCTTTCTTTTCCTGTCTAATTGTTCCCACACTGAATCTACTTATGCTATTTCAGAAGAAATTCCAACAGAAAGTTCATGCACCATAAAGAGCATGAGATCACGTGTGATGAGGCATCACATAACATGTTCCCACTGAGCTCATATCACATGATGTGCATCTTGTCACTGAGTGAGAGAACATCACGGGATGTACCACGAAGATGATGCTCTGGACTTCAGCCTACGGACTTTCCACAGATTATTTCTAATCCCTCTGACACACCTTCCAGACAGCTGCTACAATTCCAGGTTATGGGGAGGACATGGGCTTACAGAGGTACACCATCTACCCACCAGTAAGGGTACAGCTGGGATCCGGAGCCAGGCTGTCTGACTTTGGAACCGAGCTTGACAGCTGGGCAATGCTCGCTCCCCTAGGGGCTGTCTCCACCCAGAACCTCAGGGACTCTTGGTCTGGTGGCCATAAGGGCCGTCCAAAGCAGGCCTGCATCTGATGGGATCAAGTAGTATGAAATAACACATTTTGACCGTCCTTGACTCCTGCTCTCCTGTCTCTGTCCTCGGTCCATGAGGAGATCTGCAGCCATGCCCTGGTACACACCTACTCCACACCTTGTCATCATGCAGGACCCAGGTGGTGTGGCTTCCTGGAATTCCATGTCAGAGAGGGTAGGTCTCTCTTAAGGAGCTGGCATGCTTTCTTCCTGGCACGTGGCATTGCTGAGCTGAACGTAAGGCTCACTTACGTAACGTCAGACTGAATCAGTCATTGCTGCTTCTGGGTACCCGGTACTACTCATTTGTATGAGTTCTTGACCCACTTATTCTAAATATTCTGTTTATATCGGTTAGGTCTTTATCCAGAAAGAGGTGTAGTATAAAAGATACACATATATAACACTTAGAGCATTAACGAACGCGGAGCAACACAGAACTCAAGGCTAGAGTATGTGTCAGAGCCTTGATTCAGTGGGGAGAGGTCAGGGTGAGCAGGAGGAGAGGAATGCATGCAGGACAGCTGATGGACCTGGAAAAGACAGCAGGAGCCTGAGGGGCAGGTGGGAGCCTGCTGCCCATGCCACTGGGGGTCCCCGAGGTTGCAGAGACCCTCGCACAAGACACAAGCTTGCAGAGGTTTATCCCCAAAGGTCTGAAAAGTAGGAACCTGGCTCTGTCCCACCTGGGAATGCCGTAGAAGTACTGCAACAGTTGGGTCAGCTCGATGCTGGAGGTGTGTTTGCTGGACCAGAGCGGGCCCCTCGTGCAGACCTGCACCACTGCTCTTCCCTGGTGGTCTCGGGTCCCTGAAGAAACAGAGGGCATCGTGAGGGGGCAGCCCCAGTGGGGACATGCATGGCTTCAAGCCTGAGAAATACTGAGCTAGGGTCTGCAAACTGTTGAGGTGTTGGCTTAGATGTGAGATCTGCCAGGAGAGGAGGGGCTGGTACTCACCTGGACAGGAGAGCTATGCTCAGCTAAAAGGGCGATGGGCACTGCTGTGGCCTGAATGTTTGTGTTCCCCCAAATCCTTATGTTGAAACCTAGCCCCCAGTGTGGGGGTACTAGGAGGTGGGCCTTTGGGAGGTGCTTACGTTATGAGGGTGGAGCCCCATGAATGGGATTCATGCCTCTTACAAAAGACCCCAGATGGCTCCCTCACTCTTTCCACCATGTGAGGACACAGTAAAAAGGTGTCAACTATGAACCAGGAAGAGGGGCCCTCACTAGAACCTGACTGTACTGGCACCTTGATCTTGGACTACCAGCTTCCAGAACAGAGAAATACATGTCTGTTGTCTAGAAGGTATCCAGTCTCTGGTATTTTGTTACACCTGCCCAGAGTAAGACGGCCATGCTCACCTGGGAGGGTGATGACCCCGGACTGCAGGAGCTCCTGGCTCACCTCCAGCACCTGCCTGGGCATCTGACTGGGCATGTCTCCTCTGCTGGGTGGCTGTCCTCCTCCCTTGGGGCACAGTGGCTCAGCAAGCACATCTGGAATCTGGCCAGGATCGTGCCCTCGGAAGGTGCTGCTGTCTGTGTCACCACCAGCTAGACAACAGAAAGAGACCTGGTCAAAGATGGAGGGTTTCTCTGGTTTGAAGGCAGCTACTCAGCTTGCCACACACACAAGGAGAAAATCATGAGTGAAAATACTGGGTCCCATGAGAACTTGTCCCATTTCTAGTGGAAAACATCAGCGTGTCACATCTGACCTAACAGGTGCATTCCTGAGCAGTAGGGCATGAATAAACACATAAAAACTGAACATTCCAGTTGCACCAAGAGTGCTCACTACTTAAACACACTTCAGGGAGAAAATTTTTATACTGAATAATGTCATCCTAATTTATTTTTTCATACAGATTTCCCAAAGAGTGTCATAAAAATATATCCACGAGGGGTGAGAGCACCCTGAGGGCAGGCAGCATCATAGTTGGGCGTGCCTCCCCCTCCTGCATCACCCAGAGAAGGGGGACCGGGCTCCCCTGCATCGCCCGAGAGGGGGGACCTGGACCTCCTGCATCACCCAGAGAGGGGGGACCTGGAACTCCTGCATCACCCGGAGAGGGGGGACCTGGACCTCCTGCATCACCCGGAGAAGGGGGACCTGGACCTCCTGCATCACCCAGAGA
>NW_027397065.1:93398574-93437450 GCF_003265705.2 Callorhinus ursinus
GAGAAGGGGGACCGGGCTCCCCTGCATCACCCGAGAGGGGGGACCTGGACCTCCTGCATCACCCAGAGAGGGGGGACCTGGATCTCTTGCATCACCCAGAGAGGGGGAAGCAGGCTCTCCTGCATCACCCAGAGAAGGGGGACCTGGACCTCCTGCATCACCCGGAGAGGGGGAAGCAGGCTCTCCTGTATCACCCAGAGAAGGGGGATCTGGATCTCCTGCATCACCCTGAAGGGGAGGGCTCATGTTCATGCACCAGCTTGGAGACAGCAGTGGCTGAGGCTTGTGGGCTCGCTCCTCAGCCCTGTCTTCTACACTGCACTTCACAGGGGATAAGCCATACCACAGACAGAGCAAGCCGATTCAACCCCCTAGCCTTGCAACCCCCCGGGCCTGTGTTACCCCATTGAGCGGAGAGATGGTCTTGGCCAGAGCTAGTTGGCACCTAAGACCCTGTGGGGCACCCTGAACCAATCCGGACTTCGCTTTCCTGTCCCTTAGTCTCTTCCTGAACTTCTTACAGGGCTAATGTCTTATAACTCTCTTAACAGCTCTCATTCTAGCTGGACCAGAAAAGCCCACAGCATTCTTTATATATATATTTAAAAAAACAACAACTTTGGGGAGCCTCAGTCAGTTACGCATCTGACTCTTGATCTCAGCTCAGATCTTGGTCTCAGGGTCATGAGTTCAAGTCCCGTTTTGGGCTCCACATTGGGTGTGGAGCCTACTTTTAATTTAAAAAATAAAACAACTTTATTAGGTATATTTTATGTATAATAAAACTCACTCATTTCAAGTATATAATTAAGTGGATTTTAGCAACTTTACCAAGCGGTCCGACCATAACCATAGGTCAGTTTTAGAACATTTCTATCCCTCCAGAAAGACCCCTCCTACCCTTGGCAACCACCTGTGTGCTTTCTGTCCTGGATCATTCATACAAATGGAATCAAGACACTATGGGGTCCTTTGTGTCTGACTTCTTTCACTCAGCACAACTGCTTTTGAGATTCACCCCTGACTTCTCCTGGGTCAGAGTGTCATTCCTTCCATGGGTCTCACCCCACTGTGTGGTGGACCACATTTTGTCTGTCCCTTCACCAGCTGATTGGTTACAACTGCACAGTATCCTTGAGAATGAATTTTTTCATGTATGTTCAAATATTTTCTAGAATACATCAGCACCATTGGTAAAATTTTGGGGTTCCCAAGTGTTCTAATGTTTTAATTCTACACTGACCTCAAGCTTCCTCACATGGATGGGGGGAGCAAACAACACATTCATGTGCTCTTTTCTTATTAGAAGTCTTCCTAGTTGAGGAGGTCATTCATGTGGCCTTTTCCTGAATTCAGCTTGCAGACTGTGGGACAGTGAAAGGAGAGGTCTGAGGTCCTGGGGGCTACGGTATTAAAATGGCTAGGAATAAAAAGAGTACCCTCATGTGGCTAATCAAGAAACAGGTGCTCACTTGCCGCTGGCTGAATGAATATGATATTCTTGAAATAAACTGAAATGTCACATTTAGTGTTTTGAAATTAGGTTGATTTTACGTTCAAAGAAGAGACAAAACAAAGTCTCAGGAGCTGGAGCAAACTGGAACAGAGGAAAGCAAGTTCGAACAGAAAAGGAGCTGGAACAGAGGAGAACCAGATGGAACAGGAGGAGTAGCTGGAACAGAGGAGGAGCACCTGGAACAGAGGAGAACCAGGTAGAACAGGAGGAGTAGCTGGAACAGAGGAGAACCAGATAGACCAGGGGCAGTAGCTGGAACAGAGGAGGAGCACCTGGAACAGAGGAGAACTAGACAGAATGGCAGCATCTGGAACAGAGGAAGAGTGACTGGAACAGAGGAGGAGCACCTGGAACAGGAGAGGAGAACCAAGTGGAACAGGAGTGGCAGCTGGAACAGAGAAACAATGTTTGTGCTGTGGACAAGTGAGTGTGCTAATCGTTACTTGTTCAACTTAGGTCTCAGCAGGATGTTCCAGCTGAGGCATTTTCCTATGTTGATGAGGACATGAGTTCTAGGGCCACACCACAAACTGCACTCCAGGGACAAGTGTGTGTCCAGGTAGCAAGGATGGAGGAGAATGCCTGTACCAACAAGCCACTGGCTACTCACTGGGTGACCAATGATCGAGGCCCTTCTGCCCAGGCCTCTGGTGCCACTGCCCAGCTTCTCGTGGGTGGAAGCAGTGTCTTCTTATCCACAGGCTCCCTCTTCCACGGCTCTGGACGATCCACAGGAGGGGACAGGTGGAGGAAGGGAAAGAGTGCTCTCAGGAAGGGCACTCCCCATTCAGGTGAGGGAAACGAGCCTTCTCTCCCCACCAACCCTCCGTGCTAACTCACGCATAGTCTCTGGAGCTGAGGCAGAGCCCGCCGGGGACCCCAGAGAAAAGGCTGCTTGAGAACAGCACGTCTCTGACAAGACTGGCATCTGCAGGGGGTGCTCTGTGATGCACAGGGAGCCAGCGGGCCAAACCTGGCTTCCACTTGGCAACACTGGTTTGTGTGAGCCAAACCCACTGCCTCCATGACTGCCAGGGATCCTGCCTGCAGTGGAACATGTGTGTCCCATACTGCCACACTGCCCAGGGACGCTGTGCCTGAATGTCCACGGACGGCATCTGCACAGGTGGCAGTTCTCTGTAGAGACACGTACTTAAGGCTGACCCCTTGCTGAGATGAGCTGCAGACATGAGTTTTCACATCCAGCGTGTGTGTGACTGTGGTTTAGGCCCTGGAAACAATGTTCGGGGAGTTGTTGCTGTATTCTAATTTTAACTGAACTGCAGGGAGGCAGTAGAATGTTCTTAAAAAGTGCTAACCCTAAGCCAATAATTTTATTGTAAAACTTTTTGTGGTAAGTCGGTGTGTGCTCTATGCTGTACGGACCCTGTCAGAATTTCAGACAGGAGCAGGCACCCTCATTTTGGAAGCAGCAGGCCCATCCAGAGGTGTGAGCAAGTCCCTCCTTGGGCCAGGTGGGCGGGCCAGATGTTGCCCAGGTGAGGAAGCCACAGTTTCTTCACTGTGTCGGATGCTGGGGCTAGCCTGCCTTCTGAGGGTTCCTGTTCTTCACTTCCTCCAAAATCACTGCTTTTGTTCTTCACAGAACATTTCTTTATTCAAAAACAGGAAATATTTGACCTAAGAAATATGCTGTCATTCCTTCCATTGAATTCTTGATGTCCTGCCAACACTCTTTAGACAATCATGTTTTCCCTCCAGAGCAATATGGGAGACACTTCCAGTAGTTAGGAAATAGTTCAGCACGTTTTGCAGGCCGTTGAGGTGTGTGTAACTCAGGGGCTGGTGTTAATAACCATGAGCATAGCATCCAACTGACCCATAGGAAAGGAGTATTAATGCAATGTGGTGGGGTGAGTGGTGACCCCAAAAGGACAGGTCTACCCAGAACCTGTGAATATCACCGTACTTGGAAAAGGGTCTTCGCAGATGTGAATACTGAAGCGTTCGGTGGACGCTGAATCCAAAGAGAGGTGTTCTTGTAAGAGAAAGGAAGGTGTGACACACAGAGAGACACGGGGAGAAGATGTTTGGACAGGGGGAGCCCCCTGCCGCTGGAAGGACCCTCCCCTAGAGCTTCTGAAGGGAGCACAGCCCTGCCAATTTCTTGATGTCATACTTCTAGGTCATACTGGCCCCAGGACCAATGGGATAAATGTCCAAAGTCACCCTGTCTGTGGTATTTGCTGTGGCAGTCACAGGAACGGAGCCCATGTGACCATTATTTTCAGCAGTCGATACGGATGTGGACACAGGCTTCTCCTCGGTCCACTGACCAGAGGAAAGACACACCATGGCAAGGAGAAGGCAGGAGGGGAAGGAGTGGGGGAGGGGCATGGGGAGAGGGTTGGGCAGGAGCAGGAAGGGTCGGGGCGGGACATTACCTGGACTCTCCGCTGTGGTGCAGGGGTTGCAGCTGGAGCCTGCACTTCTGGCCCCCTCAGCTTGTCCTCCTAAGGGGCCTCCCGGACTGGTGCTGACTGAGTGGTGGGAGGCCTGCCGGCTGTCACCTCGCCAGCTCCTGAGGGACCTGTCCCAGGACCGAGACCTCTGGGGAAGAGTGCTCCTTGTGGCTCCCGGACATTTTTCCTGACTTGGGATCTCTACGGAGCCTCCCCAGGGGCTGGGCGTTTCCTTCTGGGTTGGGCTGGCTGCTGCCCTGGCCGCCGCGGTCTGGGAGCTGCAGGCCTCGTCCCCAAGAGACTCTTCGGAACTGGAGCCCAGGGGCATGGGGTTCCGCAGGGCCTCCATGTAGGACTTCCTGAACCAACGTCTGGCCTCCATGCTGGCTGAGTCCCTGGGCAACTGCCTTCTGGAGCTTGGACTGCCCATGTCCTCACAGACAGTGAGGGCCTGGGGGCTGTCCCTTTTGTCTGTGGCATCCAGGCTCCCTGTTGGTCCTTCCCGTGGGCCCAGCTCTGAGGGCCCAACCCTGACAAGGCCTCCATCGGAGCTCCCAAATGGGATCCTAGGGCCTTCCCACCCAGCTCTTCCTGGGGAAGGTTGGTGGCTGGGCTGGTCACTGCCAGGATGCCTATGGCAGTGGGGCAGGGTTGGGGTGTTGCTGGAAGGGGTGGTCTCCTGGGGACGGGTGTTGGCCACGGCTGGTGCTGGGGCCAGAGCTTTGGAGATGCTTTTGGGGGGTGGCTGCTCAGGCCCAGGACAGCTGCAGTGGGGCAGGATAGTTCTGAATGTCGGTACAAAGATGGGGTCTGTGACACTGCTCCATGGGGTGTGGAAGACCGCAGAGCCTGAGGTCAGCAAGCAGTTTTGTAAGGGGACACCGTTCCGCTCCCCGTTCAGCCATTCCAGGAACTCTCCCGTGAAGACGCAGCCGTACATGGCCTCAGGGACAGTGACTTCTTCTGAGCCTCGTCCACTCTGGGAGAGGCATTTTAAAACCAATCTGGCTGACTGCTTCCCCACTGATGTGACCTGCAGGTAGAAGTCCCCAGGCCTGAGCCTGACTCCACGGAGGGACGCCAACTGCACCACCACCTTCTCATCGATGCACAGTGGCCAACCTTCATGGAAGAAGATGAGGCCTGTGTACCTGGCCTGGGACGAGAGAGGGAGGGAAGGAGATGAGACCTCTGTGGTGGTTCCTCCCGAGAGGACCGGGGGAGGTAGGCGATAGGACTGGGGGGGGGGGGAGTCCATGGAAGGGGCTGTCCGGGCAGCCTGGGGGCTCTGGGGAGAGTCTCTCCTAGGAACGGTCCCCACCTGGGGAATGGGCTGGGCCTTCACCCTCCCTCCACACCAGCCCTTAGGCTGAGCTCCACAGCACTTCTGGTTTTCCCAGGCACCCACAGGCAGCCCCCCAAGAGGAGGGCTACTTCTGGAATCACAGGGTCAGGGGGCACCATGAGAGGATGGCGGGGTCTGTCTGGACACTAACAATATCGGCTGCAGGCTCCCACCCAAGGCAATAGGGGCCTTCTACTAACGTGAAGGGGCCCATGAAGTCTGCAACTCGGGTGTAGATTATGTGGGGGAGTTGTGAAGCACATCTTTGAAAAGAACCTGCTGTAGAAGAGGTTTAGACTGCAGGACGGCTAAGGACACAGGCAAACACAAGCAGCGTCTGGCATGGGCATGAGAATGCCCAGCAGTTTGAGGAACAAGAGGTGGGACCCCGACATGTCAGAAGCGGCAGCTGCAGATCCTAACATGGGACCACGTCCTACCGTACCAGTTCAGTTACCGTATACCTTGCTTCTCTCCACTCTAGCACTGACTTATTGCACAAACATTCTTATAGTGACAGAGGAAATGAAAAAGAACCTCATTCAGATACATCTCAAGATCTGTGACTTTTCTTTCCCTTATCCATGCAAGACAGACTGCTCTAACCCACAGTACCAATGTAGACACAACTTGGGTGTTCAGCCAGCATTTCCCCAGGTTCCTCTCTCATTCTTGCTGTCCTAGTGGCGACTTGCCAGTCCTCTGTGGTCAGAGATCTATTGTGCTTCTATCTCTTTCTATTATAAATAGTAGATGCAAGCAATGTTTCACTTTCTTTTGTTACCATTTCTTTTTCCTTTAAATTATTGTTTTAGGAAACATTCCTGGGATTAGGGTTAAGGATAAAAGATCATGAACGTCTTCCATGATTCTTGGCAAAATGACAAATCTGCCATCAAAAGACACACTGCCAGCAGTGATGAGCCACTGTGACAGTTTTGCCAGGATTCAGTGGCATGAGGCTTTACACTGAGGAATCTTACCCTAAATACACACACACACACACACACACACACACACACACACACACACACGCTGTGGAACACTGTTGTTTTAAATCACACCTATGTGTTCATGAAGCCAACCCCTTTTTCGATATTTGTTTCTTTTCTGTAAAATTTCTGTATTTTTGTTCCTTTTATGAACTGTGGCCTTGTTTTTGCCTTCTTAGTGCTGTGAGGTTTTTAAAAACTTGAACAAGACAATAATTTTTGCCCTCACCATTAGCAAATGTTTGTCTGTGTTATGTATCTACTAGCTGCTTATGTTTGTCCCAGTTTACTTGCTTTTTAGTTATGTTCCTTTCCTCTCTTAAATTTCAAACAAGTTGAATTTCTTGACTTTTTTGTGATATCTTTTCTCTCCTTAAAACTTAGAGTTTAAAATCTTACTGAAGGTTGTCTTTTGCATTTATTTTATATTAGTTTTCCTCAGAGTTGAGGTCTAGAAAATACTTAATGTTTTCATACATCTGGATTTGGAAATTGTACCTAAAATACACTGGTATGTTCCTAAGAGCCAAGGCCTCATGAATGGGGTTCCCGCTATGCACTCGTCCTGGGCCACAGGAAGGGGGCACCGTCCAGCCTTCCAGGAGCCCACAGCCTGGGCTGGGGGTAGGGTCTGGCACAAATGAAGCTAGTATTTACTGGGCACCTGTGGCCACGCTTAATTAAAAATTAAGATTTTCAAATTGGAAAAATAATACCTGTGCATTGCAAAACCTGGAGGATTCAGAAAGAAAGAAAATAATAATCCCAACACCAACCCCCAGAAGTCAGCATTGTTAACATCTATGTGTGTTTCATTTCATTATTTTTCCAGTGTATTTCTAATGGTTGAGATCCCATCGTAAAAATACAACAGCATTTTCTGTGGTATGAGAAACTCTTCACACAGACCATTGTTAGAAACGCCCCCCCCCCAATTTTGCTCTAATTAAAATACCAAGCCCATCATTGGGCCTGGAGCCCCACCTGGGTGTCAGATGCTTTTGCAGAATCTGAGGCCACGGAAGTTGAAGGGTGTGGCCATGTGGGGCCCCGTGAAGCCCCATGGGGGCGCACAGGTGTGGCCAGTGTCCTTGCTGCATGGTCAGCGCCCACCCCACACTGGACATGAAGATCCAGGAATCGTCCAGCCCTGTGGTCAGCAGCAGTGAGAATCCCAAGGGCCACCAGAGAGAGAAGTTCAACCTGAGCTGTGGCCTAAAGGTGTGCAGGGGGATCAGCAGCGTGAGCCCCAGGAATGAGCTTCATGACAGAAAGTTCTGGAAGCAGAGGGTCCGAGGCCAACGGTCATTGGGAGGGGCCCCCTTCCTGGGGGTCTGTGCAGACTCAGGGTGGAGAGTGTGGGAGGACTGTGTAGCTCTCACACCTCAGCTCTGGCACTCCCCATCCTGGCCTGAAAACCGCTCTACCACCCAGATCCCAAAGGGCACAGTTGGGATCTGACTTTAACCAACACTGACTGGGTGCCAACAACATGCTCAGCACTTTGCATGCATCACGGCATTGAACCCTTACCCCACAAGATGATCTGCTGGTGGGACTCACGGGCCGCAGGTAACAAGATGCCTGGTGACTCTTGGCTAAGCGATGGAGAGGATGAATTCTCCCCCTGCAAAATGTGAAGGAGACAAGCCCCATGGTCTGAGCAGAGGCTCAGTGACACCTTTGAGAACCGGGTGCTCTCTATTTCAGAGCCCTTTATGTGCATGTGTTTCATCCTGAGGCTGGTCACCCCATGGGCATGGCGATGGTGGCCCCAGCCTAATGATCTCATCTTTATACACAGTGTCCCAAGCAGGGAAAAGTGCCTTCATGTGTCTTTCCTTTCCAAGGGGAACATGTTCTCATGAACATTTCACCCCAGCAGACTTCTATCTCTCATTGGCAATAAGGGAGTGAGGGATTGCCCCTGTTTACAAGGCATGCTGGGCAAGTGGATGACTCCAAGGGTCAGGAGTGACCATACGCTACAGTTAAGTGTCTGCTGCAGGTGGGTACTATTACTACCCTCCACTACAGATGAACAAAATCAAGGATCAGAGCGATGGCTGGTGTAGGTCTTTACAGTTGGTAGTGGTAGAGCAGGGACCCCACATCTCTCCTCCTGCAGAGCCTGTGGTTTTAACTCCTGTCCGGTACCACCTGGCAGGGACACCCAGACAGCCATAACGCAGGCTGACAAGTGGGGAGCACCAAGTGCTGTGAGGACACAGAGGACAGAGATTCTGCTGAGGCCAGGGGGAGTGAGCTGGAGAGGAGAGCACCGGTTATCCTGGCCTTTGAAAGGCAGCAGGACTCCAGCCAGGTGCAAGGGAAATGGAATGGGGAGGGTGGGCCCCAGGATGAATGAACATAGACAATGGGACAGTGCATGGATTAATCAAGGCTCTCTGGGTTGTAAGATGAATTTGTCTTGGGTCACTGGGAAGGCTGGAGGAGAGGAGCTTCAGACCCAGCCCAAGTAGGGGGCTCAAATGTGTCACTGGCGCCCTGTTTCTCTCCCTTGTTCCACTTGGCTTCACTATGCAGACAGGCTGGGTTAAGGTGAAAATCCTCCTGATACATAAAGCAAGTAGAAAGAGGATTTCTTGTCTGCAACATCTTTATACAAGCCCAGGTAAGACTCTAACTGGGTGTCTCAGTCCATTCAAATTTCTGTAACAAAAATACCATAGATTGGGTAGCTTATAAACATAGAAATTTCCTTCTCACTCTCTGGGGGCCTGGGGAATCCAGGATCAAGGTGTTGGCAGGTGTGTTGTCTGGTCAGGGCCAGCTTCCTGGTTCAAAGATGACCAGGTTTTTGCGGTGTCTTCACACCTGGCAGAAGGAGCAAGGGTGCCTTCTGAGACTTCCTTTATAAAGGCATGAATGGTATTGACTGAATCACTTCCCAAAGGTCCCACTTCTTAATACCATCACATTGGAAGTGAAGTTTCAATACACAAATTTTGTGGGGGACACATTCAGTCTGTAGCAGTAGATCATGTGCCCATCCCTGAAGGTGGTGTCTGACAGTGGGATAGAACACAGAGAGCCACAGTCTTGCCAGGACGGTGAAGCAGCATGGCATGATGGTGGAGAGGTACCTACTGAATGATAAGGCAGAGGTTCAGGGCACACAATATATATCACCAGTACATGTACGATCTGTAATTGGTGCCTTCCACTTCTGTACTTTAGTTTCATCTGAAAAATGGGACTAATATGATCATCCCTACTCATACATAAGGTCTGGGGCAGATTCCACATAAGAAGCATTTCCCTAATGATTGGTGAAGTTGAGCATCTTTTCATTTGCTTATTGGCCATTTGTATATGTTAGGAAGGTCATGGAAAAGACACAACCACCAGTTGACTTGTAAGCTGGATCCGGGCTCTTGGAAGCTCCTCACCTACTTCCCCTGTCCCTGGATGTGGGTGCTGCTTGCCTTTCCCACTACCAGAGGCTGCTTCAAGAACACAGACTTGAGACAGGGACGCGGTGCATGGTATATGTGACTGAGCCTGGTTGAGGCCTCCATAAAAACTTATATGATTTCGTGGGCAGAGGTGGGTTCTATCCATCTTGTTGCTTTGTATGTAAGTTCCTTTTGTTTATTAAAACCACCACCCGCCAATCTGGAGCAGCCGCCTCTTTCTTCAGTCTCTTCCTGCCCTCTGAGTACAAGGGCCAGTTTCAGGTTACACCTGGAAAGCTCCCAAGAGTGCTGTGGACCAACAATATCTCCTTTGGAGAAATATCCATTCAAATCCTTTGTCCATCTCTAACTTGGGTTTGTTGTTGTTATTGTTGAATTTTTGGAGTTCTTCATTTTTCTGAGTATTAATCCCCTATCAGATATGTTATTTGCAAATATTTTCTCCTATTCTGAGAGTTGTTTTACTCTGTTGGTAGTGCCCTTTAAGAACAAAGTTTTAAATTCTGATGAAATCCAATTTATCTCGTTATTTTTGTTGTCTGTGCTTTTGGTGTCATATCCAAGAAATCACTGCCAAATCCAATGTCATGAAGATTTTCCCCTATGTTTTCTTCTAAGAGTTTTATAGTTTTAGCTCTTGCTCATAGGTCTTTGATCCATTTTGAGTTAATTTTTGTGTATGGTGTGAGGTAAGGCCCAACCTCATTCCTTAGCATGTGGATGTCCAGTTTTCCCACCACCATTTGTTGAAATGATGATCCTTACCCACTTAATGGTCTTGGCACCCTTGTCAGACATCATTTAACCCTATATATGAGGGTTTATTTCTGGGCTCTCTACTCTGTCCCACTGGTCTATATGTTTGTCTTACGGCAGTGTCACATTGTTTTGATTACTGTAGCTTTGTAATGAGTTTTGAAATCAGAAAATGTGAGTCTTCCAGCTTTGTTCTTCAAGATTCTTTTGGCTACTTGGACTCTCTTGAGATTCCACAGGAATTTAAGGATAGAGTTTTCTATTTCTGCAAAAAAACCACATTGCTGTGATTTTGAGAGAGATTGCACTGAATCTACAGATCACTTTGGGTAGTACTGCCATCTTAACAGTATTAAATCTTCCAGTCCATGAACACAGGTGTCTTTCCATGTCTTAGCCCTTCTTTTCTTTCTTTCAGCAACATTTTGTAGTTTTCTGTAAGCAAGTCTTTCACCTCTTTGTTTAAATTTATTCCTAGATATCTTATTCCTTTGGAAGTTACTATAAATTTTTTATTTTATTTTTTGAAAAGAGTTTATGTATTTATGACAGAGAGTGAGAGCACAAGCACGGAGGTAGAGGGGACAAGCAGACTGCACTAAGGGTAGAGCCCAACCTCACGACCTTGAGATCATGACTTGAGCTAAAACCAAGAGCCAGAGGCTTAAATGACTGAGTCACCCAGGCGCCTTTTATTTTTAAAAGATTTAATTAATTTATTTACTTGCTTACTTACTTAGAGAAGGCATGCAGATGAGCAGGGGGAGGGGCAGAGGGAGAGGGAGAGAGAGACTCTCCAGCAGACTCCATGCTGAGCGTGGAACTGATGCAGGGCTCGATCTCACAACCCTGAAATCATTACCTGAGCTGAAATCAAGAGTCAGACACTTACCTGACTGAGCCACCCAGGCATCCCTGCAAGGAGTAATTCTTTATCTCATTTCAACATCTTCCCTAAATGGTGTGCTCAGAACATTTACAGTGTTTCAAGGAAGAAGTGACAGAATTCAAGTTTTTTTTTTTTTTTTTTTTATTCAAGAAGAAGTTGGTGGGCTTCATTGTTTATGAGCCGCAGTTCAGCTGCTAAAAACAAGTTCAGGGCCCTTCTTTATAATGGGCTTTCACACAGCAGTCCAAGAACCTGAATTTCTCAAGATCAGCAGCAGGTTTTCAACCATAAAAATGTATCACAGCAGTTATTATAATACTCCAAAAAGTTTAGCTTCACTCTTCCACTTAAAACAAAACAGAACTTTTATGGTCCTTTGGAAAAGTCAGAGGGAGAACTTGTGGACTGAACGTGAGAAGTGAGGCTGAGCCTCCTGGGTCCTTGACGACTCCACATCCCATTGTTCCATGGAGACCATCCACTGTCCACTTGTCCTGGGCAAGGGGACAGGCAGCCTTCCTGGGCCTGACTGGGCACAGAGGGATGAGCTTCCCTCTCTGTGTGTCCATGGAACCCTGTCCTCACTGTGTGCTCACTGTCAGGGTCCTGCACCACCTGGTCCTGTGGCTGACCCCAGGTGGTCCACCCAGCAACCTACCACCAGCCACAACTGAACAGTGAATGTGCAGTGGTCAGGTCACTAGAGGGTCTTCAGCATGCCCTCAGCCCTAGTTCTGTGCACAGTCTGGCTGCCACATGAACCCCCCATGCACTCAGGCCTTGTTAATGTCTGCGTGTCTCAGCTGGGCCTGAGCATCACACCTCAGGGACCTCAGCATGAAGTTACAGTTGCCATCGGCTAAATCATCAGTTTTCTTTTCTCTTTGACTTTTCAAGGTTTCATTTCTGATTTTAGTAATTAGGGGATATTTCTAAAGTTAAGAAAGTAGAAAATGCAGAACCAGTCCTTTTCCATACCCACAGGCTTACCACAGCACAAGCACCCTAACATCGCTGCATGTCCTCTTGTGATGGTTTAAAAAGTGCATGTTAAAAAACTGGTATGAGACAAATTTACACCACTTATTGGACTAATATTATGTCATAATAATTTCCTCCTCTATTTTTAAAAAATTTCTTTAAAAATAATTTTAATTTGTATATAATAATCCATCATATTTATATATTAGTTTAACCATTCCCCTAATATTTATTTCCATTTTTTACTATAAGTATTATTGTAATACATACTATTGGAATAAATCTGGTCTTGTATTTTATTTTAATTAATTTTTTTATAAGTAGGCTCGGCACCCAACATGGGGCTTGAACTCATGACCCTGAGATCAAGAGCCCCATGCTCTACCCACTGAGCCAGTTGGGTGTCCCTGGTCCTGTATTTTAAGTCATTTGCTGTAGGTTAAGATGTCTGATTCAAACTGTGCATGACAATATAAAGTCTCCATCCATATTAAACCACTGCTTTTCAGAGAGGTCATTCCAATTTCCACAAATATGAGAAGAGTATCAGCCTGTTTATCTTACTGAATTCTCCCTGCTCTGAATATTAATCTTCATAATCTTCTGCTCGTTAGTAAACAAAAGCTTGTGTCTTGTCATCTACTTTGTGCCTCTCTGGCCACCGAAAGCCCAGCCTTCCCGGGTCTTCCATGTACAGCAGCACCTCTTCTGTACGTTATCTCTTCAAGGCTCTGCCAACTTTTATATTGGACTTAGTATTTTACTTATTTCTATGAGTTCTCTGCAAACATGACATAAGAAACAGCTTTTATTTGGCTTTTAATTTTGCTTCTGATGCTTCTGAAGCACAGATTTTCTAGATGTTTCTGCCACCAATCTATCAACTTCCTTTTTGTGATGGCTCTCATTGCTTGAGCCTGAGAAGTCAGTCCCCTCCCCTCTCTCTGTGTTCGACCCTAACTCACAGACAAAAGTCTATGCTGGTGTTCTCCTGAGTGGCCTGCAGAGTGCTGGGTGGCTGCTCACTACATTACTGAGACCCGCTCCCTCTCCCCTCGATTTCCCGTGCTGACTACACTGTTCCCCGGAGTTCTCTCCTGTTCTGGGTGATCAGGACTGGTCTGTTAAAGCAAGTCATCACTATGAAAGTATGGTCGTACACACTCAAAACATTTTATTTTTGCTTTAAAAAATATAAAAATGCTCATTCCTTCACCATCACCCTGGTGCAGAAGGGACCCCCTTGGAGGTTTGCTGGTGCTTTCCCTTGGCCCCAGCTGAGCTGTCTTGGCCCCTTTATGGTTAATCGCATGATACCAGAAGGTAGTTCTCTACACTAAGCTTCCTGATTAGGTTTCTGTGTGGGTCAGTCTCTTCACAGGACTTGAATGGGCACAGAGGGCCATCTTTGCTGACTGTGTGGGGGGGTCTACTGTCTCCCCTGGGTTGGCCACAGCCACACCACTGTGTCTCCCAGCACCTCTGCAGGGAGCAAGAACATAAAGACAGTAGGGAAAGACTATGGATGTAGGATTCTTCCGGATTTCCCCCCAAATATCCCAGTCTCTCAGTTGTCTTGCTCACACCTAATGGAACAGCACTTTTTTGTAAGTGATGTTAGTGAGTCTTTGCTGAGCATGCAACTTTGTTTTCTGGATTTAATTAGCTATTCTTTGTTTTCTGGATTTAATTTGCTATTCTTTTCCTAGCTTAAGGTGGAAATTTAGATAATTAATACTAGACTTTCCTCCTCCAAACTATATATTATACATTAAGCATTGTTTTAGCTGTATGTAAAAATTTCTACATGTTGTGTTTTCATTATGGTTCAGTTCCAGTCATTTTCCTTTTGGTTTCTTTAACCCATGGTTCTTCATAAATGTGTTACTGAATTTCCAAATATTTTAGGAGTTCCTAGTTGTTGTTGTTATTTAATGCTGATGATAACACAGTGGTTAGGAAAAAATACTCTATTTCTGTTCTTTGAAATTTTAAAATTTTATTTTTAATGACCTATGTCATGTTGTCCATCTTGAAAGTGTTTTACGTGCACTTGGAAAGAATGTGTATTCTGCATTTGCTGGATGTAATGTTCTATAAATGTCAAATAGGTCAGTTAGGTGTTGTTCAGATCTTTTAATATCCTTAGTGTTTTTTGTTTTTTTACTAATCAGTTTCAATTGTTGACAGAAGAGCTTGAAAATCTCCATTTAGTGTTGTCATTTGTTTGGTTTACTGTACCTGGATGTTCTGTTATTAAGTGCGCTGTTGACAAATGGAGCCTGTTACCACTATGAATTGTCCTGCCCCCATGTGGCCCTGGCGGCACGCGCTGTCGGAGATCTGACTCGTCTGGCCATAAGATCACCACCTAACCTTTTCCTATGTAACGGCATATCTTTTCTCATTCTTTTCCCGTCACCCTTTGCATGTCTTTATGTTAAAGGGCATTCCTTATAACCAGCATTTAGATGGTCTTGCCTTTTTCCCAGCCTGTGTCTAATGATATCAGCCTTTTAGTTAGAATTTTTAGTTCATTTAACTACATTTACTATAATTACAAATATGGCTGGATTAAATCTCTCATCTTTGCATGTAATCTCTATTTGCCTGTCTGTTCCTTTGTTCTCCCTTTTATTCCCTCTTCTATGTTGTAGATTCCATTTATCTCCTCCACTGATTTTTTAGTTACACCTCTTTGTATTGTTTTCAGTAGTTGCTGTCAATATTTACAACATGCATCTTTAACTCTTCATCATTTACTATTCAAGTTATATTTTGTTACTTAAAAACAATGTAAGAACCTATAGTAGTATAATTCAATTTACTCCCTTCCACATTTGGTGCTTGTGTTGTCATATTTTTTAAAATTTATTTTAATTTCAGTTAGTTAATATACAGCGTAATGTTAGTCTCAGGTATACAATTTAGTGCATATGACACCCCGTGCTCATCACAAGTGCCCTCCTTAATCCCCATTGCCCTGTTCACCCACCCTCCCACCCATCTCCCTTCTGGTGGCCATCAGTGTGTTCTCTATAGCTAAGAGTCTGTTTCTTGGTTTGTCTCTCTCTTTTTTTTTCCTTTGCTCATTTGTTTTGTTTCTTAAATTACACATATGAGTGAGATCATATGGTATTTGTCTTTCTCTGACTTATTCTGCTTAGCTTTCTCCTAAGGTCAGGAACAAGACAGGAATGTCCAGTCTCACCACTTTTATTCAACATAGTACTGGAAGTCCTAGCCACAACAGTCAGACAACAAAAAGTAATAAAAGGCATCCAAATCCATGAGGTAGAAGTAAAACTTCCACTATATGCAGACGACATGACACTATATATAGAAAACCTTAGAAACTCCACCAAAAAATGACTAGAACTGATAAATGAATTCAGTAAGGTTGCAGGATATGAAATCAAAGCACAGAAATCTGTTGCATTTATAAGTACTAACAATGAAGCAGCAGGAAGTTAAGAAAACAATCCCATTTACAACTGCACCAAAAATAATAAAATATCTAGGGATGAACTTAACCTAAGAGGTGAAAGACCTATACCCTGAAAACTACAAAACATTGATGAAAGAAATTGAAGAGGACACAAAGAAATGGAAAGACATTCCATGCTCATGGTTTGGAAGAATACTGTAAAATGTCCACACTCCCCAAAGCAATCTACACATTCAATGGAATCCCTGTCAAAATACCAGAAGTATTTTTCACAGAGCTGGAACAACCCACCCTAAAATTTGTATGGAACCAGAAAAGACCCTGAATAGCCAAAGCAACCTTGAAAAAGAAAAACAAAACTGCAGGTAACATAATTCCAGACTTCAAGTTATATTACAAAGCTGTAATAATCAAAACAGTATGGTATTGGCACAAAAATGGACACATAGATCAATGGAACAAAATAGAAAACTAGACCACTTTTACCATACACAAAAATAAACTCAAAATGGATTAAGGATCTAAATGTGAGACTAGCCCTGAGGCTTCTTATGTTCGATTTTTTCTCATCTGAGCACCAATTGTCCTTCTCTGTTAGGTTGCTCTTCCATCTGCACTCCCTGCGGGCTCAGTAACTGGCCCCAGGTGTTCTTGCTCACTTAGGAAGTCATTGGCTCTCCATAATTTAGTTCTCTTAGATCTCTGTGTATCCACAGCTGTTGGATGGCTTTAAAAGAAAGTAGAATTGTTTTCATTTATGTAGGGTTTTCTGGTTGTTTCAGCAGGAGTAAAAGTCTCACACACTTCTATACCCTACCTAGAAACAGGGCTCACCTGTTCATTAGTCAATTTCCTTTGTTATTCTCTGACCCTTCCTCTATTTAGGAGTACACATACAATTTTCCAAATGTAAGGGTGTTGTTGTTATTATTGATTTGTAGTTTTATTGCACTGCACTCTTCAGATATTAATTCTTTGTATTTATTGCCACCTTATGACTAATGGTCAATTCTGGTTAATTTCAGCAAATGTACAAGTACACTAAAGAAGAGTGTATGTTCTCTAATATTCTCTAGTTGTATACACTTGAAGTAAATATATATCAGCTAATTGTAAAATTTGACCAGAATTTTATCAAATTTTGGAAACTGTTCCATGTGTACTTGGGAAGGATGTGTATTCTAAGATTACTATGCATGCCCATGGGTGGAAGAGAGAAATCATGTCTTCAGACATATACTCTAAGCAATCTGTGGTCGGCTTATCTGTTTGCTTTGGAGAGGAGGTGAGATCTCCCATTATGACTATGTTTACCCCTTGTAATTCCCTCAGTGTGTGCTCCAAGCCTTTCAGGCTATGTTGTTTGGTGTTTACAGATTGTTTTGTACTCCTGGTTATTACCAGCATTATTACTCAATGATCCACTTCAGCCTTAATGATGCATTTTGCCTTTTACTATGTTTAGTTTGTTACGAATAAAGCTACACCAGTTATCTTTGGTTAGAATTTTGCTGGGCTACCATTTCATAACTTTGCTTTCATCCTGTTACTGTATCTGTTCCCTTGCCTTTGTTTTGTTCCCTCCTCTTCTGGCTTCCATCTGATTTTATTTTCTTTATTGTAATCCTTGCCCCTGCTTCCTCCCCATCATGCAAACCTTTCTGATTACTTTTAACTTCCTCAGACATTTTTTGAGCCAAACTGTGATGAAAGGAAGTCACAGATAAGCTGATGAGTGACTCTAAGCATTTCTTGTATCTACAAAGGGATGGAAGAATGGTGGTTGTTGGAATCTTAGGTTAACATGACAACTTATCTTAAAATTAATATGATTTGTAATGCTCTTCAAGCCACATACTTTGACAGTAGCAGGTAAATAAATAAAAACTACCTTGATTTATATTAACTAAAATATGTTCAACTATATTCATAGTTGTTGAGATAAGTTCATTTTCTCCTATGTCATACAGATGATCAAATTTTATTTTCTTTATTAAAAAGTAAAAAGCAATATAAATATGCAAATAGTAAGGATATCCCTAAATTTCATTTTGTTTATTAAATTATGTACTTGTAAATATGCATTGATATTAAAGAGTAGAATTATTCATATGGCATTTTCAGAAAATAAGCAATTTAAGTGGGAAGGGGATGACATGATTAAAATGAAAGGAAAAAGAAACTTAACAAAAGAAGGCAAAACATTAGGTCAAAAAAGCTTTTTAAAACACACCTTTGAAAGGGGACAGGCATTTTTGTTCCCTGTGCTGCAGTTTATCTCTGTTTCCTATCAATCAACACACTTTAAATGTGCAAAAGGTACATAATCACAAAGGAAAACATCCTCTGTGTAGACTACTTCACACAAAGAATTAAATCTAGGACATTCTTGGTCATTTCTCTACCATGGTCATTCTAGCTAAAGACATTCAAAGAGGGCACCTGGGTGGCTCAGTCAGTTAAGCAACTGCCTCTGGCTCAGGTCATGATCTCAGGGTCCTGGGATCGAGCCCCACGTCAGGCTCCCTGCTCAGTGGGAAGCCTGATTCTCCCTCTCCCTCTGCAGCTCCCCCTGCTTATGCTCTCTTCAAATAAATAAAATCTTAAAAAAAATAAAAGATATTCAAAGAATTTAATAAATCAAAGTCATCCAGTGGTAGTTTTTTTTAAAGCCCTACTTCAATATCAATGGAGTCATAAAAGGTACTGATTAATAAAGATCTTACCTTTTTTTTTGTAATTTTGTAATTCTAAGTAATTAAAAAAAATTCTTTTTCTTGAAATTAACTACTACTTATTTTATTTAGGGAAGCTCTTTTATCTGAATTGTACAAAGACCATACAAAATCTAGAGAAGTTCTCATACTCAGTGGCTTAACATTGTTTGTACTCTTACCATTGCTGCATATGAGGTAAAGGAAATGATTTTTTTTGAAAGCCAAGGAGGTAACTCTACATACATACAAAGCTAATAATTTTTCAAATAAGATTAATTAATAAACTGCACTACTTTTAAAGTTGCACATATTACAATGGGGCAAATACTGCTGTTTTACATTGCAGCTGTTACTCCAGAGCTCTGTGATAGACAAATGTTGTTACAACTCTAGCACTAAGCAGAAGGCCTCCTTAAGACTCAGTATCTGAGGAAACCCATGTTGCTGGTACCCGCTGAGGCTCCTCCTGAGCCTTCTCAACTGTAGACAATTGGGCACATGAGTCTTGCAAGTGCCATTCACAATCATATGATCAAAAAACTAGCCAAACTGTGTCTTCAGTTTTTTGAGCTCTTGTAGATCTTCATCCTTGAACTTCAGGTCCACAAAGTAGCCTGTAATGATCTTGGCATTTTTCTAAGACTGCTTCCTACAACTCATGTTAGATGGCTTTATAAATATGACATAGGGCTTCAGTTTGTGGGTTTGAGCTACTTGAATACCCTGAGGCTCTAAGTCCATGACACAGATCTTTCCTTCATTAAGGACTGTTTGAACAGCATCCACCATACTCGAGCATCCTGTGATATTCATGAAGATTTCAAATATTTCCTTTGACACATAGTGATACTCATGTCCGTTGCATTTCATAACTCTTTTTGGAACTAGTAGTATGTGGCACAGCACTTTGGAAATGGTTAGGATTAAGTTCCATAAATTGTCTTCTCAGTTCATTTACTCCAACGCCAGAAGGCCTCACGAGTACTATGAAGCGATGCTTGTCTGAAGGGTGCCGCTGGTACCTGACCACCTCCTCGTATGGGGTGCCCAGGGCACTGAGGCAGCTACTGGCACTGCACACCCTGGCGCACAGCTCAAGCTCAAGATCTTACTTTGTAAGATCGAGGCATGCATCGTTCAGCAGCTCACTGCAATATACTTACAACTCGGCTGTCATTGGTTTCAAGATTGCCTCGAAAATAACCTACAAAAAAGATATCCCAAGACCTTCTTCCTCCAAATTGATCTATGGCTTTAAAGCAATCTTAATCAAAACTCCTAGGATGCTTTGTATAAATAAACTGATTCTCAATTTTATATAGATATGCAAAGAAATTAGAATAACAGTTGGAGGCCTTACACCAGCTGATTTCAGGACTCACTATAAAGGTTCAGTAATCAAAACCATGGTACTTGAGGAAGGAGAGACTTATAAATCAATGGAACAGAACAGAGTCTAGGAAGAGATTCACACTTGTACTGACAATTTTCCACAAAGTTGCCTGGGTGGGTCAATGGGGGAAAGACGGTCTTTCCCACAAATGGTGCTAGAGCAGGTGGACAGGCAGATGGACAGACAAACAAATTTGATGCCTACCTCACACCATATACAAAAATTAACTCAAAATGGATCTTAGGCCTAAAAGTCAAGTCCTTAGGACACAGAAAACAAAATAAAAAAAAGAGAACTTCACCAAAATTAAACACTTGACTCTTCCTAAAACAATATAAAGGAAATAAAAAGGTAAGCCACAGATTGGGAGAAAATATTTGCAAACCATATATAGGATAAAGACCTTGTATCCAAAATATATAAAGAACTCTTAGAACTCAACAAGAAGACCCTGCAGAAATCTGTGAGTGAGTGCCCTCCTTAAATTTTATGCCATGTGCCTTACTTGCTTTACCCCAGTCCTGACCCTTACAGACAAAAATCTGCTTTTGTAACCTTATATATTTGGAATTATCTGATTGGGTATTTAAAAAAATAAATCGAGTTATTTTCATGGAGAAAAAAAGGAAATGTCAATCAACAAAACCAAAAGACAACCAACAGAATGGGAGAAGATACTTGCAAATGACATATCAGATAAAGGGCTAGTATCCAAAATCTCTAAAGAACTTAATCAAACTCAACATCCAAAGAACAAATGCATTTTTTAAGAATGGATAAAAGAGGGGCGCCTGAGTGGCTCAGCCGTTAAGCGTCTGCCTTCGGCTCAGGTCATGGTCCCAGGGTCCTGGGATCGAGCCCCACTTCGGGCTCCCTGCTCGGCGGGAAGCCTGCTTCTCCCTCTCCCACTCCCCCTGCTTGTGTTCCCTCTCTCGCTGTGTCTCTCTCTGTCAAATACATAAATAAAATCTTAAAAAAAAATAAAAGAATGGATACAAGATTAGAATTGACACATCACAAGGAGGGTATATAAAAGGCAAATAAGTCCAGGCAAAGATACCTCACATCTGTAGTTATTACGGAAGTGCAAACTAACACCACGACATTAGATGTGACACCGCTGCACGTGTAATAGAATGGCTAGAATTAAAAAGGTTGACAATAGCAGGTTTTGGTGAGGATGCCAAGCAACTGGAGCTCTCCTAAAGCTGCTGATGGGAGTGCACGATGGTGCAGCCACTCAGAAAAGAGTTTGGAAGTGGCCCAGCAATCACACTTCTAGCTGTTCTAGCTATTTACCCAAGAAAACAAGCCCACACAGATTCTTGTATGCAAATGTTTACAGCAGTTTTATACATAATATTCTAAAACTAGAAGCAACCCAAATGTCTATCAATCCATAAATAAGGAAACAAATTGTGGTATATTCCATACAATGGAATACCACTCAGGAAAAAGAAATCCCTAGAAACAAACTAAGCACCTAAGAAATTTATTAGGCTGGGTTTAAAGACTCTGGTGAAAGTTCACTGGGGGAACCAGAATGGATACCGGTGGACAGAGTGGGCTGTCCCCTGGGAGGCCTGAGAAGCCTGTTTCGGGAACACAGAGCCTTATTTCACTCTTCATTTGGGATTAGGGAAAAAAGGAGCCAGAAGCCAGAGGAAAAGAGCTGAGCCAGTACCCTATGCACCCCAAAACTGTAGTGGACTAGGAATAGCTCTCCATTTATACGATTAAACTCAATGAAAAATGGCTGGGGCTAATCTCATAGCTTCCTTTCAGAAAGAAAACAACAAATCCTCACTTGAATTATTTCTGCTTTAATTACTGGTTTAATTTCAGGTTCTCCTTTGCCTCCATCACTGGTGTATTTCCCTGGATCTAGAATTCCATGTGCTCAGCTTAAATATTTTCCAGGTACCAAGTAACACTTTGCCTGTCTCTTCCCTATAGTCAAGGGCAGGAAGGTGTCATCTGCAGGGGAGGGTCTCACAGGTTTCCTTCTGCAGGGAAAATCATCACACAGGCTCTGTCCCTTCAGAGGAGGGTCCCACACAGGTTTTGGCTCCTCAGGGCAGGTACTCACACAGGCTTCCTGCTGCAGATGCTGTAGGGCCCTCTTGGCTGGGATGAGGAAGTCAGTGAGGCAGCGCAGCCCATCCCCACCATGGAGTCTCTCCGCCACACTGAACAGCTGCCAGAGCACCGTGGCTGCCGTGGCCTCAAAAGGTGGGTAGAGGGCAGACAGTGTGTTCTGGATATAGGTGTCAAGGGATTCCAGATCCTGAAATGCAAGAGAGGATCAGGTAATTTAAAACATCAATTAAGACAGGTGCAGGGGTGCCTGGGTGGCTCAGTCGGCTAAGCGGCTGCCTTTGGCTCAGGTCATGATCCCAGTGTCCTGGGATCGAGCCCTGCATCGGGCCCCCTGCTCAGCGGGGAGCCTGCTTCTCCTTCTCCCACTCCCCGCTTGTGTTCCTGCTCTCGCTCTCTCTCTGTCAAATACATAAATATCATCTTTAAAAAAAAAAGGCAGGTGCAGAAGATACTTTTCACAGGCTGGCTATGTAAGAGTCCACTTTTTGGGCTCTGTCTTATATCTGGGTATTTGAGTTGTCTTTGTGGAATGGGAAGGTACTGGCAAATCCTCAGCATGGTGGGGGATTCCTCTTGGAGCAATCTCCTGGTCCTTCACATTGTCACACAGCAGAAGCATACTGAGGAAGTTTCCATGACTGCATTAAGTAGATCTGACCCCTATGCCTATAAGGTGAACCCTAAATAACACTTTGTAAGTGAGGTGGTTGCTGCTGTCACATGAGGCACAATCAAGTTCCACCCCAACAAATTCTGAAATGTGCACCTGAAATGCTATATTTTAGGATTATCCACGGAGCATGTGGAATTTCTTAGGGAGCCTTCCCCTTCTCTGGTTCCCCCCTCCCTGGCAATCCTGGGTCTGCAGGGAATGGGGGAGGTCCCTGTGTCAAGGACAGAGCTGGTCCACATGTAGCTTAATACTCAGAAAACTTCACCTACAGCAAATACATTTTAATTGTATTGATAATTTTTTAAAAATTTAAACAAAAACCAGTAGGGCATCCTTTATCAAAACCACAAAATTGTACCCATTTGGTCATTATGAAAACATTATCCTTTGGTACCTGATTTGCTCTTTATGTTTTTACGCAACAAAAGTTTATGTAAAGACAGAATGCTTTTAGTTTAAACGATATTTAATGCCATTTTTAGATGTAATATTTCCTGAGGAAATAACACAGGGTTCATTTGGGAAAAAAATTCAAGGCTACAATAACAGTTAAAAGTCAAAGAGTTTAAAATTGTGAAGCCGATTTTTAAAGGAACAATGATTACATCCGAGACTCCTCTGAACAGCTCATGATATAGATAATTTCCTAAAGAAATTGAAAATAAAACAGTGACTCCCCTGGGCCTGAAGCAGGTAAGGACTCAGGCCATCTGTCCTGATGGAGGGGCCAGGCTGCAAAGCAACCGGGGAGGTGCGTGCTGCAGTGAGTCCATCTGTGGAAGCTCCCACCTCTGTGTCAGTGTGGTGAGGCACTGGTCAGATATGCTCTGGAGCTCCCATGCCCATAAGGGCTTCCCCATGTCTGTCTGCTCCCCTCCCTCCATATGCCTGGGTCTCCCCACCAGACAGGGCCACTCACTCATTAGAAATTATCTAAATACTGATTTTGGGGCACCTGGGTGGCTCAGTTGGTTAAGCGACTGCCTTTGGCTCAGGTCATGATCCTGGAGTCCCAGGGTCGAGTCCTACATCGGGCTCCCTGCTCAGCGGGGAGTCTGCTTCTCCCTCTGACCCTCCCTCCTCTCATGTGCTCTCTCTCTCAAATAAATAAAATACAATATTTATAAATAAATAAATAAATAATTAAATAAATACTGATTTTTGTTTAGAAAATGCCAAGGTGGTCTGATGTCTAAACACAAATCACACCTGAGCCACCAGTGACCATCCAGCCTATGAGAAGAATGGTGTTCTTAAGCCAGTGGAAGAATCATGCTCCGAATAGGATGCTCCTCAAAGAGATCTGAAGCAAACACTTACTTGTGATACAAGAAACTGGCAAAAGTGGAAGGACATGTCTTTAATGACCTATTTCAGAGGAAGTGAAATACAAACTGTGGATCCTCCCCGGGAGAGATGTCCTCCTGCTGTGCAGATACCCAAACCCAGACAGACTCCTCCTCCAGACTCACAGGTAGGTCCTGAATCTCATGTCCAACTGTGGTCAGCAGCCTCCCAGTGGGTCTCCTGGCCTCCACCTCACCCATTCATCTTCTGAAAACTGCCCAATGTGAGGAAGAGACAGGCAATCTCTAGGATTTCATAGCTTCCCTGGCCCTTCTCTGCCCTTGGATTCCTCTTGTGACTGAGTGAGGCTCCAACACTTGGCCTGAAGGGCACCCCTCCACCCAGATCCTGGTCCAGGCAAGAGCTGCCCATGGGAAGCTGTCTGCGTGCCCAGATGCCACTTCCCAGTAAGTTGAGGAAGCCTTGGGCAAGCCAGAGGGAACATATTCTCTAGCCTCTTCTATGGTAATGTGCCCTAAGTAACTGTCTGCACAGCCCCTTCCTGGCTGTCACCTGCTTCTCTGGGTACTTCATGACCAGGAACAGCAGAGCATGATGCTGCACCCAGGGCCACTGCCTCACAAGCTCCCCAATCATTTTGCAGATGGTGCCCGTTCTTGCTCTTGGGAAGAGAGGGTCTGACGAATAAGCAGACAGCAGGACCAGGGGTGGGCAGAGCCTGAGGGGCCATTCCAGGCTCAGCACTGTGGCATATGCATGGTACAGGTCAACCATTCCCACGTGTACACAACTCTAAGAATTTAGTTTTTTTCAAGAGACACAAATTATAAGAGGGGGAGGCAGATATATACAACCCAGAGAGCAGAGGGACAGAATTATCACATTACAACAAAATCAAGTTACCTGAATATATTCAATTTAGCTTAAGAAAATAGGTAAGAATATAGTATATCTTAGAAAGATTTCCATAAGAAATGCTTAAAAAGAGAATTATCTTGGTATCTTAAAGGGTAAAGTTCAATCATCTTGAATGTTTACTCTGTATAACATTTTCTTTCCTGATGTTTCCTGGGATGAATGTGTATGTGTTACCCCTTGTATGTGTGAAGGAAAAGGTGTGTGCAGAGCTGGGTGTGTGTGCCAGGGCAAGTTTGCATGTGAGGGAAAGTGTTTGTGAGGGAAAGCGCATGTGAAAGTGTGTTTGAGGGAAAGTGTGCGTGAGAAAGTGTGTCTAAGGGAAAGTGTGTGAGGGAAAGTGCATATGAGGGAAAGTGTGCATGTGATGGAAAGTGTTCGAGAGAAAGTGTGTGAGGGAAAGTGTGCATGTGTGAGAAAGTATATGTGAGGGAAAGTGTGTCAGGGAAAGCATGTGTCAGGGAAAGTATGTGTGTGAGGGAAAGTGTATGTGAGAAGAGTGTGTGTGTGCCAGAGAAAGTGTGTGTGTGAGGGAAAGTGTCTGTGTGAAGAAAAGTGTGTATGTGAGGGAAAATGTGTGTTGAATCCCAGTGTGTGAAAGCATCTGAAGTTGTGTGCTGGAGGGTAGATTGGTGGTGAGCCAAGAGAAATATTAGGGGCAAATCCTTAACACAGTTCCTTGGCCTTTGGTTGCCCAGGAAGAGAAGGGAGTAGCCACAGGGTCAGGGAGAATGTCTGTGTGGGTACCTCTGGCCCATTCAGCCTGGGCCTGCTCTCTGTAAGGCGTGACTCAGCCATTCACCAAATCTGGCACACCATCAGGATGAGCAGAAATAGGAGGGAAGAGAGCAGACAAAGGCAGATGTCATCACTCTGTTGATGGTTAAGGACTGATTTCTTCTCCTTATGTAATTCAGGTTTCCTGATTCAACCAAAGGCACACACACACGGATTTGGGCTGACTTCAAAACCGGGATCTTCACGCATCTACTTGATCCTGAATCTTACTGTGGCTTAGAATGCAATTCTCTGCAGATGTACATTAGTGGATTGGTGAAATAGTACTCGTACAAAGCACTTAATTACCATTTTGCTGAACTGTGAATCAGTGTGTCATTATTTGGCCAACTGCAAGACTGCCTTTGCATTTTAACAATGGAAAATTTTTACGTCTGGAGAAACATTTTAGGGCTCTACTCTTCAATGAAGGATTTATTTTTCCAACTAACTTTAGGTAAAACTTTATTGAAAGAAGGGTGATTTTTGAAGTCTAGACCCTTGTCTCTCACAATGTCTGTACCCTCCATGAGTAAGCATGTTCCTCCTGGCACCTAGCCCCCAGGAGATGACCCAGCCTCAGCGTAGGGGCCCTCCCTGCAACCCTCCAGGCCTTGCACATGCTGGAGATGAGAAGACAGAGGCTAGGGGTCCACAGGCCCTTCTATGCCCATCCTGTGGTGGGACGGTCTCAGGGACACCGGAAAGACGCCTGAATGCTTGGTTCTAAAACACGCATCAGCTAGAGATGGCCTGCTTCTTCCTCCCAGGGGACAGGTAACATGCTAAATGTCAAAGCAAAGGTAATTTCTTCTCGTTTCAAAGACAGGGCTGAGCTAAAGGAGAAGAGCAGTTGATGAATAGGACAAGGAAACAGCAGGCTGGAGGGACTGGGCTGAGGCTGGCCTGGCAAAGACTGACCATCAGTGCTCACAGTGTCACTCAAGTACAACATCTCTAAGGATGATGGAAGGCAGAGCCACAGAGGTGTTGGAGCAGCTGCTAGTAGGGTGGGTGGGCCTGGGTGTCAGGACCCTTTCACCCACCTGGAAGGTCTGCAGGGGCTTACTGCATGCACCACCCCTGTCTCCTAGGGAAGAGCACCCCAAGATGAGAGACTGCTAGAGAGCTAGATCCCCAAGTGGGCAGTGCACAAACTGGGCTCCGAGACCCTCACCCCACCTTCCTTGCACGGCCGTCAGCTGCTGGCTGACCCCTGCATGTCCCAACAGGGAGAGAAGGTGCTGGAACATCCAAGGCTTCAGCACAGCCATACCAGAGATGGTTTCCCTACAACTACTGCCAGTGATCAGAGGAGCCCACTACCCAGTCTCGTGGGTGATCCCGCTACATTTGGGCCCCTGCACCCTGGGGACGGTGGGGCATGTGTGGGAGGACAACACTGCAGAATAGTTGGAGTGAGGTCTCAGTTGGGGTAGGAGAAGACTGAGCAGCTGCAGTAAGGAGCACCGTCCTCTCTGCCCGCCACTGGCCAGGCTGGGGGCTCCTCTGGCACCCAGTCACGCCGTCTCATTCTGAAAACTGACAGGGCACTGACGCTGGATCAAAGAGAACAAGGGCTGCAGGCATCCTCTGGGAGGCAAGGCTGGGGTGGGTGGATGGGGTGGGGGCTGCGGTCACCAAGACCCCTAATCTGGTCTGGGAGCTCATCTCATCCTGCAGCCCCATGACCAGCTCCCAGCGATACCTCAGATGCTGCAGCCTAGGATGGGACCCCAGAGAGTGGGGGACAGAGGGGTGCCCCCACCCAAGCACTTCCACCCAGAATGTCAGGGTGGCCTTTACACTTACCACCGTGGCCTTTGCCAGATTTTATAAATGGAGGTCCAGATGTACAAGTGGCAGTAGGCACCCACTATGGGACACTGGAGCTGTTCCTACAGCCCCTCCAAACAGGGGCCCTGGGACAGGAGGGGCACCCACATCAGGCCTATCCCTGCCCCACTTTCCATCAGTAGCTACCTTCTCAGCCTTCTGGGGACCGGGTGTGAAACCCACACTCCCCAGGAGGCTTGCTCTCAGCAACCGACCTGGTTACAGCACTCAGGCCCTGTTAATAAGGGCCTCCTTCCTGAAGGGTGCCGATGACTATCTCTGGTTTCCTGTGTGCACAGACCCAGGAACTACTTTTGAATCAAAGAAATCCTGTCCAGAAAGCCTAGCCCCCTCTGCTGGGCTGATGTGCCAGCCGGTCTACATCCAGCTTGTCTACACCTGGTCTGTATACTTCCATATGGGTCAGCATCTCCAGCTAACCTTCTGCCTGGCCCCACTGGTGACCCTGGCCACCACTTCTGGGCCCTTCCTGGGCCCAGGTGGCTACGTCTGCCACCTGAGGGCTGGGGCTTCTCTCCTGGACCAGTGCTCTGCAGGCTCTGACCCCTGGGCCTTTACAGCTCACCTCACACCTTCTCCAGACACTCCTTGGCCTTCCTAACCCAGGTGAGCCTTCTTTCTCAAGCTCAGGACTGCTCACTTAGCACGAAGTTGCCCTCTGGTTGTGTGTCTCCAAAACTGGGGTCTGCCTCTGGCCTGTGCACCATGTGGTCCGCCCCAGTGCATTCATGGAGTTGAGTTACATCATGAAATGTCTACAAGATCTTTAGAAGAGAGAGGCAGGGAAATGTTTGGGCAAATGTTCAGCACAAATAGATCTGGGCTCTAAAATCACGCTTCATTTGTGGGGAAAAGATCCCTCTGGGGAACACTTGTTCTCCACGATGCTGGACAGAGAAAACACTTGCCTACATCCCAGAAAGTACTGAGTAGACACAAAACAGAGCAACCCTTCTATGGTGGGCTGTTGTTCACAGACTCCTGGCCTCCCTGGGGAAGATGGCACGTCCCTGTGCATGGGCATCAGGCATGGCCGTGTGACAAATATGGTGGCAGCGGCAGATACGGGTTCTGACAGAGGCTTTGTGAGCCAGCATGTGCTCCAACACACTACCTTTCCCTCTGCCACAAGTTGGATAACACCCCAGAGAGGCTGTTCCACAAGCCTGGACCCCAGAGTAAAACTGATGTGATCACCATGATGGGCACATGGCAAGAGCAGGTCATCACTGTGCTGACCACTGAGATGTGGGGGGTCATTGGATATGCAGCATAACCTGCACATCCTGATACCCTCTAGGGCCTGGTACCCCAACTCACAGTCCTTCCAACCACCCCCCCCCACCGCAACCACAGCACACACCTTGGCACGGGTTACCACCTCTACCCAGGTACTCCCGCCCCCCGGACAGGTGTCCTGTAATGCACCTGGAGGGACTGAGCTTCACAGCCTCCAGGTTGTGCATCCTGAGCTGGAGCTTGTTCTCAGAGGCCTCCTGGGGAGACCAAGCCCCACAGGGTGGGGATGGAGCAGAACTTTGGGGCTCCATCTCTGTGGCTCCAGGGTGGGAGGTGCATTTGGTATATCTTAATCTCAGCTGTATCTCCAGGAGTGTTCCAGGCTGTTCACAAACACATCCCTGAAAATGTTTGCTTTGAATTAATACACAAGTTACCAATGAAACATGAAACACATGGTCGCCTGACTTCAGCAAATCTAAAGCTGGTGTTTGCATCACAGTGGATCGTGGGTGCTGAGCATTACTGACAATGGAAACCCCTTAACAGCGCTGAATACCCGGCACAGTGGCAATGTCTGCTGGCAGGCATGTTGGGACGGCTGCCCTTTGGAGTTCTGAGCTCAGAACCCCGCTGGGATCGCTGCCAGGACAGCCTCTCTCAAGTTGAGTGGATTGCGGATGCAGTGCCACCTTTCTTCCTTTCCTCCCCCTCAGATGCCTGTTCCACCTGGAGCAAGAACTTCCCAGGGGGCTTATGCTCTACCAATGTCTTTTTAAAACTGATTTTATGTTCTTCCTGCTCGTCCCAGCTTCCCAGACTAACGTAGTGTGTGTAAGAACTTGCTGACATGGAATTGGCAGGTGGAAGAACCCAGACCCTCCCTCCCACCCCTGCCCACCGAGCCACCAGTGGGGGCAGCCGGGCACGTCTCTAGGTCCCTGCCCGTGTCAGAGGTGGGTCAGGCCTGTGCCTCCTGATCACGCTCTACTTTGGGCCACCGTTCCCTTGACTGTTACATGGGAGGAGCTCTCAGGTGGCTGTGAGGACTGAGGGCAGGGACTTCAGGAGAGGACCTGGCCCGTGGCAGGTGTGTGTCCAATAGGGCCTGCCAGGGGCTCTCTTCCGGAGGATGAGCCGCAGGCAGCTGTACCCTCCCTGTTGAAACATGCCCTTCAGCCTTCCGGCTGGAACGTGCCCAGCTCAGAAGCTAGAGTCCTTTTTTCAACATGATCCCTTTTCTGTTCCAGGATTTCATTCTCCCATTTTAATCATCTTGGGAGGCACCTGCTTTTTCTATCTAGGGCTTGACGTTAAACAATCACAAAACCAACCCTGTGTGATGAAACAAAGTATGTAAACATAACCTCCAACATTTCCAAAACCAATCCTCCCCAGAGCTTCAGAGACAAAAAGCATATCAGAGCGCCTTCCTTCAGAGGTAAAGAAACTGAATTAGCTGCAGGATCACAGAGGTGTCATGGCCTCCCAGCTGCTGGGGCTGAATGGGGGCTGGACCGTTTCGCCCTTGGACCCACCTCCATGGACTTGCCCCAGAACCAGGGCACGGGAATGCTGTGCACCTTGGCTCCCAGGCAGCCAGGAGGGCATGAACGTAGCTGCCTGGCGTGTGGCCGCTGAACCTCCATGCCATGAAGCCACAACAAGCACAGTGGTGGTAAAGGAGATGGCACCTCACAGTTAACACCACGTTCACACGTGTGACTCCTATGACTGGCATAACCACCCAGTCCTGAAGGTCTACGTTCATTATGCACTTACGTCACCAGCCATTCTGTCCAACCTATGGGGGCCTGATGTCAGAATTTGCCTTGAACTGATAGGGTTTTATCTTCTGGAGACACACTCAGAATCTTCCACTGGGTGTTCTTTGGAAAAGCTACCTCTTCAGCCTCTAAGCACCTGTAGGAGCACCCAAGATTTCACATGTAGGTGTGGGGGCATCCTGGTGTCACCCCAGCTCCTCTGTCCCTGCTGGTCTCTATGCAATACTATGCAAACCATGACCTCAGTGGTTAGGAGAAAACACAAAAGAAGAACACTAGTTCAGACATGGAAATTGTGAAATTCACACTTCAGTGCCCATAAATAAAGTTTCATTGGAATACAGCCACCTTGTTCCAGGTATTGCTTATGGCTACCACAAAGGCAGAGCAGAGCTGAGTATCAGACTGAGACATACAGTCCTTCAAAGCCCCTAAGGCTTACCGTCTGGCCCTTCAAGAAGGTCTGCTGACCCCACCCTCAAGGAAGGAAGTCCTCCAAGGCAGCCAAAGGGCAGTGAGTGGGTGGACACAGGGGCAGCCCCCACCCCCCTTCCCTGTGTGCTGTCCCCGAGTTGCATAGACCCCGGCTCCAGCACAGCTACATTTCTGGGTGAAGGCTTTGTTGACACCATCATTTTCTGATTCCACACTCAAGTTCCAACTAACTGTCAGGGGTTTTGTTCAGGAACAGCTTTATTCCATGTGGGCTTTGAGGCCCACAGTCAAAGGCCTTAGCCCACAACAAAGGGTGGCACCCAGCGCCTCTGTCTCTGGGGGGGTGGTTATTAATTTCTCCTCATGGTCAAGTGCTTGGAAAATGTCTAAAAGCAGTCATTTCAAGTTCTCAGTATCCTTTTTTGGATTTACTAGCCTAATATACAACCAGGGAACTCCCTAACTTGGGAGCTGTGCAAGTCTTGGATGCACCTTCATGCCAGCATCTGTTAGGTGATTATGGGTGTCCACGGAAAGCTCAAGCACAGTGCTTGCCACGGGCCATGCATTCACTTGGTCATTACCAGGACAGAAGCAGCTGCAAACACAAGGTCCCAGACCAAGGCTTGCCCTTGGTCAGGAGCCCATCATGCCAGCGACCAAGGAGTGACCCTGCTCTGCTGCTTACCTGCTGATCCCACAGTAATTGCTCAAACAGACACAGTCCTCTCCTCAGCATAGAGGGGAAGCAAACCTCCCAGAGAAGCAGAAGGAAGGATGGGCAGGGGGGCGGCAAGGCTCCAGGAAAGGGTGGAGGGGCACATGTGCAGGTGCCAGTGAAGAGGCAGTGTCGCTGGCCAGGCAGTGAGTTGAGTCCAGGGCCCAAGGCGAGAGTAGGCTCAGGGGGACACCACCTGTCAAGGTCACCCGGGGTTCTACACTGGCTGTGGTATAGCACAAAGAACCCAGATTTCTGCACATCTGGTTTCTTCATTTGTAAAACAGGAATCTAATTCATCAGTTATTCCACAAGGGTAAAAGCATATAACTAGAAAGCTTCTTATTTAATAGAAACCGACAGTGAAACGTTGGCTTTGAGACATTTTGGCTGAATTTAGTTCTCTGAAGGCACTTGATAAGAAGTGTACAAGAGTGGCATGTTGACCTCAATCAGTGCAGATTGGTTTCCTCATGCTGAAATGTGACTTCAGGTGGAAGAAAGAGTTTGTTCACTCTACACCATGGCAAGACCAGAGAAGATTATGTCAACCTGAAAACCTCCAGCAGTCCTAATTACACCAAATTTGACCTTTCTGCAGTGAGTTCTGTATTGAGCCCTGGTCCACAGCAGAGCATGAGTGAACCACAAGGCACATGCAGACAGGCCTGAACACCAATTTGCAGTTCTTTAGGGGAATGATTGATAATAGCCATTTTTCCTGCTTAACTTATCTGGAAAACCCTTTGGCAGGAAAGAAAAGTGCTCTTGAAATGTGTCTGCTCAACCAGATGTGTGGCTCTTCATGTATAAAGAGAAAAACTTACCTCTTCCCTCTACGTTTTGTGTTGTCTTTATTTGTTCACATCACTGTGAAATTGAGCCAAATTAGCCACCCACAAAAGCACAGTAAATTCCCTTTTGTCTGAGTACAGCTGCTTTGCCGGTCTCTTCCGGCAGCACACCTGGCCTCTCCTCACCTTTCCCACGCATGTGTCCAACAAACAACTAATACTCTTGAAGGGGGATTGAAACTAGTCTTTCTGAGTTGTAGATCTGACAGCCGACGCCACATGTATCACCAAAGACGTGTTCTTTATACTTTCGGATATATTCCAACACGAATAAAGGAGGAGTAGGCACAAACATGGTAGGTGGGAGTGTTACATTGTGTATTTGCACTAGTAGTTGAGAAATGCTACCCTAACATCTCTCCAAAGCATCCTGTGAGCAGAGACCCAGCCACTGCTGTGATGAAAGTCAGGAGCCAGCCTAATTTGGGCTTTTCAAAACAGGAGCACACAAATAAAATCTTAAAAAAAAAAAACAAAAATACAGGAGCACAGGTATCCTAGAAAAGTCCCTCTCAGACAGTCAGTGTTTCTCAGCCTGATGGTGGCTTGAAGGTAGCTATCACCCAGATGCTCATCTGATTTTAACCATTAAGGTGAGGGGGCTCCAATATGGTGCTCATGGAAAACCACAGATATACTTTTAAGTTACAAATGATTCCTGTACTTTTCCTGAAGGACTTTGTGATGTATACAATCTTTAGTCTGAGTGGGATGGGTGCTGACTACCTACACTGGGCTGAGGTTGTTGGGGAATTGGTGCTGGGTCTAGGCTGAAGCACCTTTGTCTTTCCCAGAGGGAGGCTGGAGTGAAGCCTTCAAGTTTGCAGAAGTTCTGGCTAGGAAGACTCTATAGGGACATCTGATGAGGCTGCAGGAAGGTAAATGGAACTGGCAGTTGGTTAAGCACAATTTAAGGTATTTTAAGGGAAAATACAAACTCTGTGTACATGATAAGAACAACAAAAAAGTTATTCTAATGAGAAACCTGTGACAAATCCTTTCCCAATGTCCTGGGCCCAGCAGGTGGCTTACCAACTCTTGGGAATCCAGAATGGAGGAGTCCTTGGAGCACAAAAGACAAACACAGAACAGAGGGAAGGAAGTGCTGGTGCACACTGGGAATCCACTGACAAGATCCGAGACTCCCAGTGGTGGCCCAGCTCAGTCCACAGGAGCCTAGACCTGGCAAGGCCCTAACAAGTGGGCTGGTGCATGAGGACAGGGTGCATCCACACCTGCTGCGTGGGCACTGGTGAGCT
Source organism: Callorhinus ursinus (assembly GCF_003265705.2). NCBI lineage: Eukaryota > Metazoa > Chordata > Mammalia > Carnivora > Otariidae > Callorhinus > Callorhinus ursinus. The sequence goes on from NW_027397065.1 coordinate 93,432,397, forward strand.
CCACAGGGCAGTAGCTCGCTGGGGGCTGTGTAGTCAGCACGTCTGCACAGTCTGGCTATGAAGTGCTCACAGTGGGAATTAGAGCACCTGCTCTATGATCATCCTCCATCCACAGTGGGGACCTACCCCTGTTGTTTAGAATACTGTTTCCAGGAGGCAGTGACACCCAAGTTAGGCTGGTGACCCTGTCCAGGGCTTCCCAGACAATGGGAGTTTTCACCTGTGGTCCTGAAAACTCAAAGTGTTCCCATTTGGACAATAAGTGATAGGGCCAGTCATTGGTCCTGATGAATCAACCCCTTGTTTCTGCTGTCTCCTCCCTCCTTGTCTGTGCACTTTCTCATTAGAAGCTGCTCTGCTCACAGAGGCAGCCACTGTCCTTTCCACACTGAACACCAAAGTGCATTGAGTACCTACTGTGTGCTAAGCACTGTGCAGGATACAAAGATTAATGTCCTGGGCTGACAGCCTGGCAGAGGCTGTAAGACAAGAAAACCGTAATGTTGAGGGGGAATAATATTACAGGAAGGGAAGAAAGCGCCTCTTGTATGCTTAATTATACACCCAACGACAACAATGTGATGGATACTGACACGTGGGTTCTAGTGTCAGGCACTACTGAAACATTTTATGTGGATTAACCTCACACAGATCTTCTATGAACTATTTTTCTCTAGTCAGCTACACTTTAAAGTCTTAAAAATTAGTTTTAAATTTCTGCTGATTTCCTACTAATTTTGTACTTTTGCCTTTGATTCAAACTTTTTTCTTAAAAAGGACAGTTCTCATTTCAAGACTTACATTCTTAAAATGTATTCTTTTACAGCATAATGACATTTAAAAGCAGAATTATAGAACTCATTCCAAATCCTCAAAAAAAATACTAAGAAACCAAATCTAACAGCATTATTCAAAGGATTATTCACTATGACTAAGTGGAATTCATCCCAGGAATGCAAGAGTGGTTCAGCTATTAATCAAGACAAAACAACACATTAATAAAACAAAGGAAAAAGCCCATGATCATCTCAAATGATACAGAAAAAGCACCTGACAACATCCAATACACTTGATCAAAACATCAGAAAACTAGGAATAGAGAGGACCTTTCTCAACATGATAAAAGACACTTATAAAAATCCACAGCTAACCTCATACTCAATGGTGAAAGACTAAAAACTTTTCCCTTACGATCAAAATCAAGGCAAGGATACCCCCTTTCCCCACTGCTATGCAACACTGTCCTGGAAGTTCTAGCCAGAGCAGTTAGGTCAGAAAAAGAAACTAAAGGAATGCAAATTAGAAATAAAGAAGTAAAATGATCTCTACTTGTCAATGCAAATCCAAAAAATGCTACCTAGAGCTAATAAATTGGTTCAGCAACGTTGTACGGTACAAGAGCAACCGACAAAAATCAGTTGTGTTCCTATATCCTAGCAATGAATGATCCAAAAAGGAAATAATTCCATTACATAATAACATCCAAAAGAAATAAAATACGTAGGATACATTTTTTTCATTTCATTTTATTATTATATTATTTTTCATCCTGGTAAGTGTATTCTTTAAACCCTATTCGCTGCTTCCCCCATCTCCCCACCCACTTCCCGTCAGTTTGTTCTCTATAGTTAAGAGTCTGTTTGTCTTGCTTTTTTCCCCCCCTTTTCTCATTTGTTTTGTTCCTTAAATTCCACATGAGTGAGATCACCTGGTATTTTTCTTTCTCTAACTTATTTCACTTAGCATTACTCTCTCTAGCTCCCTCCATGTCACTGCAAATGGCAAGATTTCATTCTTTTCTACAGTGAATAATATTCCATTGTTACATATATGCCACCTCTTCTTTATCCATTCCTCACTTGATGGACACCTGGGCTGCTTCCATAGTTTGGCTATTATAAATGATGCTGCAATAAACACTGGGGTGCATGTAACCCTTTGAATTAATGTTTTCATTTTGGGGAGGTAAATACCTAATACTGCAATTACTGGATTGTAGGGTAGTTCTCTTTTTAATTTTTTGAGGAACCCCCATACTGTTTTCCACAGTGGCTGCACCAGTTTGCATTCCCACCAACAGTGCAAGAGGGTTCCCCTTCCTCTACATCCTTGCCAACACTTGTTTCTTATGTTACTGATCTTAGGTTCTGACAGATCCGGGGTGACGTCTCATTGCGGTTTTGATCTGCATTTCCCTGATGATGAGTGATATTGAGCATCTTCTCTTGTGTCTGTTGGCCATCTGTATGTCTTCCTTGGAGAAATGTCTGTTCATGTCTTCTGCCCATTGTAATCAGATTACTTTTTTGGGTGTTGAGTTGTACAAGTTCGTTATATACTATATATACTTTGGATACTAACCCTTTATTAAATATAACATTTGCAAGTATCTCTCCCATTCAGTTAGTTGCCTTTCAGTTTTGCTGTTTTCTTCACTGTGCAGAAACTTCATATTTTGATGTAATCCCAATAGTTTATTTTTGGTTTTATTTCCCTTGCCTCAGGAGACATATCTAGAAAAATGTGGCTAAGGCCAATGCCAGAGACTTTACTGCCCATGCTCTCTTCTAGGACTTTTACGGTTTCAGGTCTCACACGTAGGTCTTTAATCCAATTTGAGTTTATTTTTGCGTATGGTGAAAGAAAGTGGTCTAGTTCATTCTTCTGCATGTAGCTGTCCAGTTTTCCCAACACCAGTTGTTGAAGAGACTTTTTCCCACTGTATATTCATTCCTCCTTTGTTGAAGATTAATTGACCATATAATTGTGGGCTTATCTCTGGGTTTTCTGTTCCATTCCACTGACCTGTCTATTTTTATGCCAGTACTATACAGTTTTAATTACTCCTGCTTTGTAATATAACTTGAAATCTAGAATTGTGGTATCTCTAGATTTGTTTTTCTTTTTCAACATTGCTTTGGCTATTCAGGGTCTTTGTGGTTCCATACAAATTTTAGGACTGTTTGTTCTAGTTCTGTGAAAAATACTGTTTGTATTTTGACAGGGATTGCATTAAATCTGTAGATTGCTTTGGGTAGCACAGACATTTTACAATATTTGTTTTTCTAATCCATGAGCATGGGATGTCTTTCCAATTCTTCGTGTCATCTTCAATTTCTTTCATCAGTGTTTTATAATTTTCAGAGTACAGATCTTTCACCTCTTTGGTTAAAGTTTATTCCTAGGTATTTTATTATTTTTGGTGCAACTGTAAATGGGATTAAATGAGACTGTTTTCTTAATTTCACTTTCTGCTGCTTCATTATTAGTGTATAGAAATGCAACAGATTTCTGTACATTGCTTTCATATTCTGTGACCTTACTGAATTCATTTATCAGTTGTAGTTGTTTTTTGGTGGAGTCTTTAGGGTTTCTATATATAATATCAGGTGTGCAAATAATGAGAGTTTTACATATTCCTTACCAATTTAGATGCCTTTTATTTCTTTATGTTCTCTGATTGCTGTGGCTAGAACTTCAAGTACTATGTTGAATAACAGTGGTGAGTGTTACCTAAGATACATGTAACCAAGGGAATGAAAGACTCGAACACTGAAAACTACAAAACACTGCTGGGAGAAATTAAAGACACCTAAATAAATGGAAAAACATCCCAGGTTTACAGATTGGAAGACTTAATATTAAGATGTCAATAATATTCTAAAGCAATCTACAAACTCAACGCAATCTCTCCCAAAATTACAATGGCTTTTTTTTTTTCCAGAAATGGAAAAGACAATCCTCAAATTCATATGGAATTGCAATGGGCCCTGAACAGCCACAGCAATCCTGAACAAGAACAAAGTTGGGGGGGTGGAGCAAGATGGCGGAGGAGTAGGAGACCTAAATTTCATCTGGTCCCAGGAATTCAGCTGGATAGGTATCAAACCATTCTGAACACCTACGAACTCAACAGGAGATCGAAGAAAAGAATAGCAACAACTCTCTGAACAGAAAAACGACCACTTTCTGGAAGGTAGGACGTGCAGAGAAGTGAATCCGAGGCGATATTCGGGAGGATAGACGGCGGGGGAGGAGGCCTCTGTTGGCCGCTTCTGGCAAGTGACTGAGCAGCAGAGCACAAAATCGGAACTTTTAGAAGTCAGCTCCAGTGAGAGACGTTGCACCAGTGGCTAAGTGGGGGGTGGAACCCTCGCGGGACAGTGTGGTCTCAGGACCCTCGGGGTCACAGAAAGACTGGGGATGCCTGAGTGCGGCAGAGCTCCCAGGTATCAGAGCGGGAAAGCCAGCTGCAGAGACGGAGCTGAGGCGTGGGCTCTCAGCTCGGGGTTGCCATAAACTGTGATTGGTTACACAGTCGGGCCACTGCTCCTCCAGCAGGGACCCAACAAGCGGCAGATCTGGGGAGACTCCCCTTCCTCCCCTGGGAGGAGCGGCGTGGGAGTGCATGGCAGGGATCTGCTGGGTTTGGAGACTCCACATGGGGTCGGGTGCCAGAGATAGAAACCCTCGGTCACAGGCCGGGTGAGCACGGAGTGCGGCCGGAGCCTGGGGAGATGGGAGTGATTGACTGCTTTTCTCTGGGGGTGCACTGAGGAGCGGGGGCCCCCGAGTTCTCGGCTCCTCAGGGGCGGAGATTGGGAGGCCGCCATTTTCACTCTCGTCCTCCAAAGCTGTAAGGAAAGCTTGCAGGGAACAAAAGATCCCAAGAGCAAACCCAAGCAGATTACTTAGCCCGAACGGACAAGGGTGGGGCAATTCCGCCTCCTGCAAAGACATTTGGGGACCACGGCAACAGGCCCCTCCCCCAGAAGATCAGCAGGAACAGCCAGCAAGCCAAGACCAAGTTTAACGATCAATGAGAAGGGCAAAACTCCAGCGCTAGGGGAATACTGCACATAGAATTCATGGCTTTTTTACCATGATTCTTTAGTCTTTCAAAGTTAATTTTTTTTAACTATCTTTTTTTCTTTTTCCCTTTTTCAACCAACATCTTATCAATCCCTTTTTTAAAAAAAACATTTTTTATTTTTCATTTTTAGAGTCATATTTTTATCCCTTCATAGTAGTTACCCTTATTTTTGGCATATATA
>NW_027397065.1:93437460-93441211 GCF_003265705.2 Callorhinus ursinus
TTTAATCCTTTTCTTTTTTTCAAACAACTTATCAATTCCTTTCATAAAATTTTTTATAATTTTCATCTTTACAGTCATATTCCATCCCTTCATCGTATCAACCCTTATTTTGTACACATATATGTCTTTCTTTCTTTAAAATTTTGGGAGGCACTATCTTCTAACAGACCAAAATACACCCAAAATCTAGTGTGTGGCACTGATCTATGCACCAGCCTGATCATACTTGATCATATTCTGTTTTTTTTTGTTTTGTTCTGTTTTTGTGTTTTTATCTTTAACTTTTTCTTTTTTTTTTCCTCTTTCTTTCCCTTTCTTTTCCCCTAGTTTCAGGTCTTTTCTGATTTGTTTAGAGTATATTTTCTGGGGATGTTGTTACCCTGTCAGCATTTTGTTCTCTCATTCATCTATTCTCCTCTGGACAAAATAACAAGACGGAAAAAATCACCTCAACAAAAAGAACAAGAGGTAGTACCGTCTGCCAGGGACCTACTCAATATGGACATTAGTATGATGTCAGACCTAGAGTTCAGAATCATGATTTTAAAGATACTAGCTGGGCTTGAAAAAAGCATGGAATTTATTAGAGAAACCTTTCTGGAAAAATAACTAAAATCTAACCAAGTCAAAATCAAAAAGGCTATTAATGAGGTGCAATAAAAAATGGGGGCACTAACTGCTAGGATAAATGAGGCAGAAGAGAGAATCAGCAATATAGAAGACCAAATGATGGAAAATAAAGAAGCTGAGAAAAAGAGAGATAAACTACTGGATCACAAGGGCAGAATTCGAGAGATAAGCGATACCGTAAGACGAAACAACATTAGAATAATTGGGATCCCAGAAGAAGAAAGAGAGAGGGGGGCAGAAGGTATATTGGAGCAAATTATAACAGAGAATTCCCTAATGTGGGGAAGGAAACAGACATCAAAATCCAGGAGGCACAGAGAACCCCTCTCAAAATCAATAAAAATAGGTCAACACCCCGACATCTAATAGTAAAACTTACGAGTCTCAGAGACAATGAGAAACTCCTGAAAGCAGCTCAGGAGAAGAGATATGTAACCTATAATGGTAGAAACATTAGACTGGCAACAGACCTATCCACAGAGACCTGGCAGGCCAGAAAGCATTGGCATGATATATTCAGAGCACTAAATGAGAAACATATGCAGCCAAGAATACTATATCCAGCTAGGCTGTCATTGAAAATAGAAGGAGAGATAAAAAGCTTCCAGGACAAACAAAAACTAAAGGAATTTGCAAACACGAAACGAGCCCTACAAGAAATATTGAAAGGGGTCCTCTAGGCAAAGAGAGAGCCTAAAAGCAGCATAGATCAGAAAGGAACACGGACAATATACAGTAATAGTCACCTTACAGGCAATACAATGGCACTAAATTCATACCTTTCAATAGTTAACCTGAATGTAAGTGGGCTAAATGCCTCAATCAAAAGACACAGGCTATCAGATTGGATGAAAAAACAAGACCCATCGATATGCTGTCTGCAAGAGACTCATTTTACACCCAAAGACACACCCAGATTGAAAGTGAGGGAGTGGAAAACCATTTACCATGCTAATGGACACCAAAAGAAAGCTGGGGTGGCAATCCTTATATCAGACAAATTAGATTTTAAACCAAAGACTGTAATAAGAGATGAGGAAGGACACTAAATCCTACTTAAAGGGTCTATCCAACAAGAAGATCTAACAATTGTAAATATCTATGCCCCTAACATGGGAGCAGCCAGTTATATAAGGCAATTAATAACAAAAGCAAAGACACACATTGACAACAACACAATAATAGTGGGGAACTTTAACATCCCCCTGACTGAAATGGACAGAATATCTAAGCAAAAGATCAACAAGGAAATAAAGACTTTAAATGACACACTGGATCAAATGGACTTCACAGACATATTCAAAACACTCCATCCCAAAGCAACAGAATACACATTCTTCTCCCGTGCCCATGGGATATTCTCCAGAATAGATCACATCCTAGGTCACAAATCAGGTCTCAACCGGTTCCAAAAGATTGGGATTATTCCCTGCATATTTTCAGGCACAATGCTTTGAAACTAGAACTCAATCACAGGACGAAAGTCGGAAAGAACTCAAAGAGATGGAGGCTAAAGAGCATCCTACTAAAGAATGAATGGGTCAACCAGGAAATCAAAGAAGAATTTAAAAAAATCATGGAAACCAATGAAAATGAAAACCCAACTGTTCAAAATCTTTGGGATGCAGCAAAGGCAGTCCTAAGAGGAAAGTATATAGCAATACAAGCCTTTCTCAAGAAACAAGAAAGGTCTCAAATACACAACCTAACCCTACACCTAAAAGAGCTAGAGAAAAAACAGCAAATAAAGTCTAAACCCAGCAGAAGAGAAATAATAAAGATCAGAGCAGAAATCAATGAAATAGAAACCAAAAGAACAGTAGATCAACGAAACTAGGAGCTGGTTCTTTGAAAGAAATAACAAGATTGATAAACCCCTGGCCAGACTTATCAAAAAGAAAAGAGAAATGACCCAAATTAACAAAATCATGAATGAAAAGAGGAGAGATCACAGCCAACACCAAAGAAATACAAACAATTATAAGAACATATTATGAGCAACTCTATGCCAGCAAATCAGATAACCTGGAAGAAATGGATGCATTCCTAGAGATGTATCAAAGACCAAAACTGAACCAGGAAGAAATAGAAAACCTGAACAGACCATCAAAAATCTCCCAACAAACAAAAGCCCAGGGCCAGATGGCTTCCCAGGGGAATTCTATCAAACATTTAAAGAAGAACTTATACCTATTCTCCTGAAACTGTTCCAAAAAATAGAAATGGAAGGAAAACTTCCAAACTCGTTTTATGAGGCCACCATTACCTTGATCCCCAAACCAGACAAAGACCCCATCAAAAAGGAAAATTACAGACCAATATCCTTGATGAACATGGATGCAAAAATTCTCACCAAAATACTAGCCAATAGGATCCAACAGTACATTAAAAGGATTATTCACCACGACCAAGTGGGATTTACCCCTGGGCTGCAAGGCTGGTTCAACATCGTCAAATCAATCAACGTGATACAATACGTTAACAAAAGAAAGAACAAGAATCATATGATCCTCTCAATAGATGCAGAAAAATCATTTGACAAAGTACAGCATCCTTTCTTAATCAAAACTCTTTAGAGTACAGGGATAGAGGATACATACCTCAATATCATAAAAGCTATCTATGAAAAACCTACAGCGACTATCATTCTCAATGGGGAAAAACGGAGAGCTTTCCTCCTAAGGTCAGGAACATGGCAGGGATGTCCACTATCACCACTGCTATTCAACATAGTATTAGAAGTCCTAGCCACAGCAGTCAGACAACAAAAAGAAATCAAAGGCATCCGAATCGGCAAAGAAGTCAAACTCTCGCTGTTTGCAGATGATATGATACTTTATGTGGAAAACCCAAAAGAATCCACCCCAAAACTGCAAGAATTCATACAGGAATTCAGTAAAGTGGCAGGATATAAAATCAATGCACAGAAATCAGTGGCATTCCTATACACCAACAACAAGACAAAAGAGAGAGAAATCAAGGAGTCGATCCCATTTACAATTGCACCCAAAACCATAAGATACCTAGGAATAAATCTAATTAAAGAGGCAAAGGACCTGTACTCAGAAAACTATAAAATACTCATGAAAGAAATTGAAGAAGACACAAAGAAATGGAAAAA
>NW_027397065.1:93441311-93449695 GCF_003265705.2 Callorhinus ursinus
AAAATACTCATGAAAGAAATTGAAGAAGACACAAAGAAATGGAAAAATGTTCCATGCTCATGGATTGGAAGAACAACTATTGTGAAGATATCAATGCTACCTAGAGCAATCTACACATTCAATGCAATCCCCATCAAAACATCATCCACTTTTTTCAAAGAAATGGAACAAATAATCCTAAAATTTGTATGGAACCAGAAAAGACCCCGAATAGCCAGAGGAATGTTGAAAAAGAAAAGCAAAGCTGGCGGCATCACAATTCCAGACTTCCAGCTCTATTACAAAGCTGTCATCATCAAGACAGTATGGTACTGGCACAAAAACAGACATATAGATCAATGGAACAGAATCGAGAGCCCAGAAATGGACCCTCAACTCTAGGGTCAACTCATCTTTGACAAAGCAGGAAAGAATGTCCAATGGAAAAAAGACAGTCTCTTCAACAAATGGTGTTGGGAAAATTGGACAGCCACATGCAGAAGAATGAAACTGGACCATTTCCTTACACCACACACAAAAATAGACTCTAAATGGTTGAAAGACCTCGATGTGAGACAGGAGTCCATCAAAATCCTACAGGAGAACACAGGCAGCAACTTCTTCGACCTCAGCCGCAGCAAATTCTTCCTAGAAACATCGCCAAAGGCAAGGGAAGCAAGGGCAAAAATGAACTATTGGGATTTCATCAAGATAAAAAGCTTTTGCACAGCAAAAGAAACAGTCCACAAAACCAAAAGACAACCGACAGAATGGGAGAAGATATTTGCAAATGACATATCAGATAAAGGGCTAGTATCCAAAATCTATAAAGAACTTATGAAATAATCCAATCAAGAAATGGGCAGATGAACAAATAATCCAAATAACAAATCCAAAGAATAATCCAATCAAGAAATGGGCAGAAGACATGAACAGACATTTTTCCAAAGAAGACATCCAAATGGCCAACAGACACGTGAAAAAGTGCTCACCATCGCTCGGCATCAGGGAAATCCAAATCAAAACCTCAATGAGATACCACCTCACACCCGTCAGAATGGCTAAAATTAACAAGTCAGGAAACAACAGATGTTGGCGGGGATGTGGAGAAAGGGGAACCCTCCTACACTGTTGGTGGGAATGCAAGCTGGTGCAACCACTCTGGAAAACAGTATGGAGTTTCTTCAAACAGTTGAAAATAGAGCTACCATCTGATCCAGCAATTGCACTACTGAGTATTTACCCCAAAGATACAAATGTAGGGATCCAAAGGGGTACATGCACCCCAATGTTTAGAGCAGCAATGTCCAGAACAGCCAAACTGTGGAAAGAGCCAAGATGTCCATCAACAGATGAATGTATAAAGAAGATGTGGTGTACACACACACACACACACACACACACACACACACACACACGAATATTATGCAGCCATCAAAAGGAATGAGATCTTGCCATTTGCAACAACGTGGATGGAACTGGAGGGGGTTATGCTGAGTGAAATAAGTCAGTCAGAGAAAGACATGTATTATATGACCTCACTGATATGAGGAATTCTTAATCTCAGGAAACAAACTGAGGGTTGCTGGAGTGGGGGTGGGGTGGGAGGGATGGGGCAGCTGGGTGATAGGCATTGGGGAGGGTATGTGCTATGGTGAGCGCTGTGAATTGTGCAAGACTGTTGAATCACAGATCTGTACCTCTGAAACAAATAATGCAATATATGTTAAGAAAAGAAAAAAAGAAGATAGCAGGAGGGAAAGAATGAAGGGGTGGAAATTGGAGGAGGAGACAAACCATGAGAGACGATGGACTCTGACAAGCAAACTGAGGGTTCTAGAGGGGAGGGGGGGTGGGGGAATGGGTAAGCCTGGTGATGGGTATTAAAGAGGGCACATTCTGCGTGGAGCACTGGGTGTTATACACAAACAACGAATCATGGAATACTACATCAAAAACTAATGATGTAATGTATGGTGATTAACATAACAATAAAAAAATTTAAAGAAAAAAAAAAGAACAAAGTTGGAGGACTCACACTTCCTGATTTCAAGACCCACTACAAAACTACCGTAATCAAAACCGTGTGATTCTAGCATAAAGACAGACATACACACCAACAGAAAAGGATTGAAGATCCGGAAATAAACCTATACAACTACAGCCAACTGGCTTTCAACCTGGGTTCCAAGACTATTCAGTAAGGAAAAAATGATTTCTTCAACAAATGGTGCTGGGAAAAGTGGATATCACCATACAAAAGAATAAAGGTGGCTCCCTATCTCACACAAAAATTAACTACAATGGATCAATGACATGAATATAAGCACTAAAATAGTAAAACTCTTGAAAAAAACATAAAGGTAAATCTTCATGATCTTGCAGATGGCAACGATTTCTTAGATATGATACCAAAAGCATGAACAACAAAATATATATAAATTTAACTTCATTAAGAATAAAAATTTTGTGCATCAAAGGACACTATCAAGAAAGTAAAAGGAACAAAATATTTCCAAATCATATATCTGAGAAGTCTAATATCCAGAATATATAAAGAACTCTTAGGACACAACAACAAAAATATAAACAGCCCAATTTAAAAATGGGCAAAGAACTTGAATAGACTTTTTTTTTCCAACAAATATGAAAAAGATTCTCAACATCAGTAGTCATTAGGGAAATGCAAACCAAAACTACAATGAAATATCACTTCATACTCATTAGAATGACTATAATAATTTTAAAAAAGAAAATAACAACTGTTGGTAAGGGTGTGGAAAAATTGGAACCCTCATACATTACCGGTGGGAATGTAAAATTGTTCAGCTACTGTGGAAAACAGTTTGGTGGTTTATTAAAAAGTTAAACATAGAATTACCATATGAACCTATACTCTTAGGTATATACTCAAAGAAATGAAAATATTGCACACACAAAAACTTGTAAACACATGCTCATAGCAGCACTATTTGCAAAAGCCAAAAGATGTAAACAGTATAAACGTCCATCAACAGAAAAATGGATACACAAATTGTGGTATATCCATGCAATGGAGTAATATTCAGCCTTAAAAAGGAAGAAATTTCTGACACATACTACAACATGGATAAAATCTTGAGGACTTTATGGTAAGTTAAATAAACCAATCCCCAAAAGACAAATACTGTATGATTCTAACTATATGAGGTCCTTGGTGTAGTCACAACCGTGAGCATAGGACGTAAAATGTTGGCAGTGAGGGGCTGGGGAAGAGTCAGAGTCACTGTCTAATTGTGACAGAGTTTCAGAGTCATAGGATGGAAGGGGTATAAGGGTGGATGGTTTGAACGTATAAACTGTGTGTTGTATGTATTTCAGCACAATAAAACAGTCACACATCGCGTGGTTCCACTTACGTGGAATATTCAGAGCACACAAACCCATAAAGACAGCAGACTGGCGGTTCCAGGGGCTGGGAGGGGGTGAAATGGGGAGAGGCTGTTACACGGGTGCGGGATTTTACTGTGGGGCACAGAGAGGTTCTGGAACTAGGCAGAGGTGGTGGTTGCACAACACTGGGAATTGTACTAAATGCCACTGAATTGTTTGCTCTGAAACGGTTTATTGTATGTGAATTTCACCTCAAAATATTATTTTAAAAAATTACTTCCAGGGGCGTCTGGGTGGCTCAGTCGGCTGAGCGTCCAACTCTTGGTTTCAGCTCAGGTCACGTTCTTGGGGCTGTGGGATGGAGCCAAGCCCCGCGTGGAGCTCCGTGCCCCAGGGAGGGTCTGCTGGAGATTCTCTCTCTCTGTCCCTCCCTCTGCTTGAGCTCTTACACACTCTCTCTCTCTCTCTCTCAAAAAAAGAATAACTCTTTAAAAAAAAAAGTTCCAGAGCTTTTCAGAAACTGTGCTAGTATCTGTTTCCCTTGTTTGTTGCCGTCGCCCCACCCCACCAACGCTCACTTAAACATCGTGCTTTGGGTTTATTCTGGTTGTATTCTGCCCACATCGCCCCACCCCACCAACGCTCACTTAAACATTGTGCTTTGGGGAGAGGTTGTATTCTGCCCACATCGCTGGCCACCAAGACCCTCTGGGCCAGGGTCTCAGGAGATTGCAGTCTCTGGACGCACGAATACCAGTTTGAGAACTAAATGCTCACTCTGTTACCCAGCATGGTGCCCTAGGGGACTGAACCCCAATGACGTTTTCTGTAGTTTTTCTGAGGAACCCATAAGGAAAGCTAGGGGACCCTTGAACTCAAGTTGAGTTCATGGCCTATTGACTTGGCACTTCCACAAAACATTTCGTCAAAAAAATACACAATTATACTGTTAAAATAGTACATAATTATAATTGTAATTCCTCTTCCTGGTGATATCTTTTGAGTGCCAAAGTACCCTGAAGATAACTTCATTGGATATTTTTCCTTAAATAATTTCAAAAAAATTAAAACTCAATCCTTTTTATCTCTTACTTGTAGGAAAATCCCTCTCTGTCATAGAATCACAGAATAGCTAACATTTATTGAGCACTTACTATATACCAGATTTTTTTTTTTAAAGACTTCATTTACTTGAGAGAGAGAGTGCACAAGTGCATGAGTGGGGGTGGGGGGAGGGGCAGAGGCAGAGGGAGCAGCAGACTCCCTGCTGAGCAGGGACCCCGATGTGGGACTCAATCCCAAAATTTTGGGATTATGACCTGGGCCAAAGGCAGACACTTAACCAACGGAGCCACCCATGTGCCCCTACCAGACGCTGTTTAAGCACATTATAATGCTATGATCACACCCATTCTAAAGATGGTAAGCCTGACGGGCTTGTCTGCCCACTCACTCAGTGGGGAAACCAGGGTTAGAACTCTGGGTGCACAGCATGCATCCCCAACCACACGGTGCCACACTGCCCTGCGTCTCATCCTAGCAAGGGACAGAGCAGAAGAGACTCTTTACTCTGCAGGCGAATGCACCTTATGGCCTGCAGCTGTGCATGGCCTGGGTCAAAGCTGTCTACCAAACCACGATTCCTCTACTTGACAGTAAAGGGATGGGTCGCCCTTCTTCTGACTGTCTTTCCCATTCATTTAAAATTCAGGCATTTCCTCTCTTCTGCTCTGCGCACCGTTGTCCCCACCCCAAAACACACACAGAGCACATTCATTACCTCACACAGGGTCTTATCAAGCCTTTCTCTAGAGCTGTCTTGGACCTGCTTGGACTATTTCACACTGAGACAAACAAGGTTTCCCAGACTCAGCTGTAATCCAGCTGCTCCCTTCTGAGGATGTTGTTTTTATTCTTGAAAGTCACGGCAGTGCTGTTAGCTTGGGTCAGGTGGGAAGCCGTAGAAAGGCATCCCACAGGGCAGGTACTGCATCTGTGTGGCCCGGAGAAGGCTGGGCTGGGCAGGGGGATAAAAATGGGCTTTATGAGAGGGGAGGGTGACCACCATGTGACAAATATTTGTTGAGCGCCTACTTTATGCCCTGCATTATGATGCATGGGAAACAGGGAAATAACGCAAAGCCGGCGCTGCCTGGGGAGACAGGCAGTCAACGAAGATCAGGCACAAGAGGATGTTAGCTCAGACTCTCCCATGGAGGCCCTCCTATGGCAAAGCCAAGCAGGAAAGGGGCTGGGGGTGTGTGGCTGTGGCGGGGGTGTAGGCAGGATGACCAGGGGAGATTTCTGAGGGTGATGCCTACCAGCGTTGGGGGTCTCTGGGTCTGGGAGCTGCACACAGGTGATGTTTCTTTGGAGGAAGTGCACATACCTGCTGACCTGAACAACTCTACTTCAGAATTTAAACTTAATTCGTGTCCCAAACTGCTGTAGGTATTAGATTTAATCCCTGTCTCAGGTCTTAGAAACGTAAGATGTTTTAAGGTCATGTAAAAGAAATTTACCACAAAGTAGCTTTTGCACAATCTGATTTTCTCAATGTTGGGGAACATTTTGTAAGGTCAGACGGTATCTGAAAGCTGAGAACTTGGGCCCAGGTGTGAACTGAGGTGCCCAGAAACACCTGGAAAGGTATACCAGCTCTCAGGACAGAAGAAGCCTTCAGTGTAGGAGCCTTGAACTGAATGATGAGCTGGTAACCTTTCAAGAAGCATATACACATGCGTCTTTAACGTGAACCCATATGATGCTCTGAGGTAGGTCGGCCATGCATTATCCCTGTTAATGAGCAGATTGAAGCTCAGAGAGGCTGAACTACAAAGCCAAAGGGCAAGAGCTAATAGCGGGTGGATGTGGATGCTCATCAAATCTCCACGATCCCAGGTCTGTTCTCCGGGCAGCAGGTCAGGGTCCGGAGCCTCTTCTCCACACCACAAGCACCTGCCCTCCTTGGCCTCTTGCAGGGTAGATGGCAATGGCAGGATGCCTTCTGCTCACGAGACCACAGATTCTCAAGGTGCCCCAGGATCAACATGTGCAGGACAGGATTTGCCACCTCTCAGCCCACCCCCCTGTCCCCCCCCCCCCCCCCCCCCCCCCCTTCATTCCCCCCCCCCCCAAAAGTGTGCTGGGCTCTTTGGTCAGACCAACCATCCCCTGGGCTCATCCTTATCTGCCGGATCAGTGAGCACCTGCCTGTGCACACCTGCTGAGTGGCAGGCCCTGACAGGGGTGGAGGGATGGAGGAGAGGAAGAAGTCCAGAGCTGACAGGGCAGGGGGGTAAATCCTGAGCTGGGGCTCTCTGCTTCGGGGCACAGCTGTGTGGAGAGGAAACCACTGCTTCAGGGCTGCCTCTTGGCTGCAGAATGGGTAACTAGCAGGTTCTGAGTGATTTTTATTTTCGTTCCAACACACAGACAAGGCACATTAGCTCTGTTTGGAAGGAGGGAGGTGGTGGCGTGTGAACTGGGTTTGAAATATTCTCACCAAAAACGCTGAGATCTGGGATTCTGAGATCTGGATTTCCTGTGTTTGGCTGGATGATATAACCCGTGAACACACCTCAGACAGCCTCAGGGCAAATTCAGGGCCAACTTTATTTCCTTAGCCTGGCATTTGGGGGATGCTTCACAAGTAATACAGTATTCATGGGAGACCACCCCAGGATGCCGCAGACACAAAGGCCCACGATTCACAGAGGCCGTTTCAGACCAGGCCCACTCGGGACTGGGATAAAATCATGAGGTCTCCCCTGCTCGTCACAGGTTAGCACCCAGGCCCACCAGCCCACTGGGAAACTCAGGGCTGTCCTCTCGAGGCCCACCTGGACCACCCACTTGTCCCCCAAAGCACAGTGAGACCAAAATGTGGTGCTGCCTCGGAATCAGAAGTGGGTTTAGTACCTCGGTGTCAGATGCCCAGCACGCCAGTACAGGCATGATTCCACCGGGAACGGAAACGTGTTGCTGTTCAATATCTCAGAATCGGAGTGTATTTTTACTGAGAGCAAAGAGTGACATCTCAAGATCCTCCTCACCCAGAAATCCTGTGAGTCTGAAGCAGGTTCAGGGAAATGGGAAGCCCAGCGGCACTACCGCCACTTTGGAAATCTCTACGTGAAGCTGAGAAGCCAAGCCTCCTCTGAGAGCCCACAGCCCTGCCCAAAGCTCAGCTAGTGTAAGCGGCAGATTCGGAAGCTATTAATTATCCAGAGTTTCAACTACATTTCACCTACTTTTTTAATGATATGTTTTAATTTTTAATTAGACCCCGAAAGTTCCAACTAAACTTTTTAAGTAAAAGTGCTGTCGGTAACAGGAGTAGAGTGTAATTATTACGCCAAACAGTCTGTAATCCAGCTTCCCAGGAGAAAGGGGAGGCAAACCCAACGCACTGCTGCATTTCCCACGAAGAAATACAAAGCCGCGTCTACCCCACTTTTCCAAGCCCCAAAGGACGGTCTTGTTGCCCTAGGCTACGTTCGTTATTGAAATCAGCTGAGTTCCAACACAGAAGTCCATCTCGGTATTTTTGAGGTACAAGTTCTTTGTCTTTGCAGCGCCCTAGTCGACTGGTTTGTCCTCCCGGTTCCCAGCTAAGGAGTGACAAGGAAGGGAGCAACCACTCCACAGGTGATTTTAGTCCCGCACTCCCTCCCCCGACGCCCCCTCAGACCCTAGCAATGCAGATCTGTCTGGAAGCCCTATTTTCTCACACAGATTCATGAAGTTAAGGCAAAACTTTGCTAAACTGGCCTTTAAGCGGCTGGAAAGTCCTGCAGCGGCGGCCCTCAGGAACCCCTTCCCCGGCACCCAGCCGCCGGACCCTACCTTGGTGCCGGAGCCTTTGTCGGCCGCGCTGAGAGCCATGGTGGCGCCGCCTTTGTCCGACCTCGAAGGAAAACGTTCCCATAAAGGCCACTGTCCGGCTCGCCACCCTCCTGGCGCCCCGCCCGCCCCGCCGGGAGCCGGAGACGCGAGCCGGACCCGCGGGCGGCCGGGGCCCGACCCTCCCC
>NW_027397065.1:93449705-93459198 GCF_003265705.2 Callorhinus ursinus
CCCCCCCTTCCCCGCCGGACGGACACCCGCCCCCCGCGGACCCCTGCCCCCGCGGACCCCCCCCCCCGCCCCCGCAGACCCTCTCCCCGCCCGGCAGACCCCCTCCACTCGGCGGGACGCGGAGGGGCTGGGAGTACTGCGGGGAGGGGGCGCCGCTCTCACCTCCCGCTGGCGCACCCAGCGCGCAGGTGCCCTCACCGGGGCGGTCATGGGGGCGGGGGCGCAGGGCTCCTCCCTCCGAAGCAAGCGGGGGTGGTGGCGGGGCGTTTGCTTTTACTTTTGTTCTCACAAAGCCTCGGGGCCTGGGGCTGTGTTCGCAGACCGTCCGATTTCCGCCAGTGTAGACAGACCAGAGCCTGATTTCTGCTCGGGAAGACCATCAGACCTTGGTTTCCCACAGTGTAAACAGACTCGTACCTGATTTACACCCGTAGAGACCAACTAGCTTCCCCTTCCCCTCCAAGGGCGCACATGGGCTGATGGGATGCCAGCAGAGCCTCCTTGGGGGGCAGGGGGAATCTCACAGAAGACCCCGCCCATCTTTAGGTCTCTCACCCAGCACTGTCTTGACGAGAAACATGGGCACTGGTTCATCCCACCCAATGCAGGACAAATCTGCTCGTTTAGGGATAAAGTGCAATTGTACAGAGGAATAAGCAGCTTTGGAACAGGAAGGCTCCTGGCCACAGGTTACAGAACGAATAAAGTTGAGGGAGGCAGGGAGGAGTTGCCCTCCTTCACCCATCTCATTGGCTTTTTTGAATTCTTCTGGTTGTCCCCTGCCTCACTCATCCGCTATGCTTCCTGGAACCGCCAGCCCTGTCTCAGTACTTGGGGACCTGGGTGTTCTTGGTCCCTGAAGCCCCCAACCATCGCTGCCTCGTCCCGTTCTCACCTGCTCTTCCTGTGGGCGTCCTGCCCTTGATGCTCCAGGAATAGGAACCATTCTTTATAAACCCGTGCGGTCCCAAAGCACCTGTCAGGACAGAACTTGGGAATGTTGGCACGCCTCCAGAGCAGGCGACTTTGTCCCTGGTCAGCTCCTCCAGGATCCAGAAGCTGCCCTCAGGGGAGGTCAACAGTTGTTGACCTGATGCCAGGTCAGGGTGCAGCCCTGGAATCTCACTCTTACTGGAGACTTTGGGGCCTACAGGGGAAGCGCGCTTGCCACATCCGTCGTGCAGAGGGAAAGCAGAGCCTGCACAGGAACAGCGCAGTTTTTAAGAATCTGGGTCCTTCTTTGTTGTGTATCCATAGAGTCAGGAGTGTTTTCTAAGAAATTTTCCCCAAAATTTAGACTCCTAAGATGGCTTGATTTATTCCAAAGGTACTTACGAATCACCAACTTTTGGCCAGTCACTGCATGGCCCAGTCAGGCCCCTGGGGGTCTGACATTCCAATGGAGGGAGACAAACAATAAAGCAATGAACAGAGAAAAAAGCAAAAAAAGAAAGCACAATAAAGCAGGTGGTCCTGGCAGAGAAGACTATACAGGGACCAGTGTGGAGGGGATCTGCTTGTTACTTCCATGTGTGCAAAGGCCCTGGGGTGGGAATGGTTCCGGTGTGCTTGAGGAAGGCTTTGTACCTGGGAGCATGGTGAAGGAGGGCAGACGCAAAGCAACCAAGAGTGGAAATGCAGCAGGGATGAGTAGGTCATGGCGATGAGCTTTGTTTTATTCTGAGTGTCATGAGAAACCACCGTGGAGAGAGTTTGGGAAGGAAGTGACATTAGCTGATTTACATTCCAAACATGTCACCCTGGCTGCAGTGTGGAGACCACAGCTGGTTGAGGCAGGGGGACCCATCAGGAAGCAACTGCCACAGTGTCAGTGAGAATGATGGGCTGAGTAGAGGTGGGAGTGACAGAGGTTATGAGAAGCGGCTGCAGTAAAGTCAGAGAGATCTGAGAGAACCAGCTGGTCGCTGGATCCCTGGAGAATCAGGGAAAGAACAGCCGAGGAGGACAGTGGCCTGTGCCAGCCCCCAATAGCATACTGTCCTGCATGTAGAAGCTGGAGACTGCAAAACTATGTGCCTCAGATCCCTTGCATCTGAGAGCAGATGTGCCTGGTTTTGCTAATACATGCACCACATAAAATGTGGAAGGAACCACAGGAAGTAGCAACTCTTATAGCAGATTGGCAGTGGAGGTGTTTGGTTCATTTGGGCAGTTTGGGTCTCATCCCTGGCAGCTGCAGTGCTGAGCAGAAGGAAACAGGGCTGTGGGGAGGTTCCCTAAAACAATTCTCCAGTACGGTTGGGTGTTTCTCTAACGTTCCTGGATGTTCCTGTTTACCTGACCTTCGCACAGATGCTATAATTTACCTAATAGCTTTTAATACATCCCTTATTGCTTAAATTAGCTACAGTAGATTCTGGTGTCTGCAGTTGAGAATCAGCACCAAAACACCAATTCAAGGATTTGGGGCCTGATCAGCAGGTGAGGAGGTTGGCCCCCTTTACTGAGGTGGGAGAGACTTGGGAAGAAGCAGGCCAGGGAGGAGAAAGTATGTTGACACTGGGATATCTGTTAGATGTGTTGGGCTGAGAGCAGAGGTCAGGCTGGAAACAGAGCTGGAAATGCCCACACACGGGTGTGTTTAGAGACGAGCGACTGAACGTGTGGACAGAAGGGAAGAGGGGCCACGATTGACATGGGGAATGTGCCCACATTTCGAGGTTGCAAGAGTAGATGTGCATCCTCAAATTCTTCCAAAAAACTGTAGAGGAGGGAATACTTTCTAACTCATTCTATGAGGTCAGCATTACTCTGATCCCAAAGCCAGAGAAAGGCATCACAAGAAAACTACAGGCCAATATCCCTGATGAATATCCAAAGACGCAAACAATTTCAACAAAATTTTAGCAAATAGAATCCAACAGCAAATTAGAAGCGTTACTCACCATGAATAAGTGAGATTGATCCCAGGAATGCAAAGTGGCTCCACATGAGAAAACTGATGGAGTACATCACCTTAACAGAACAGTGGGGGGAAAAAAGCTTGCCTTGATTGACACAGGAAAGGTATTTCAAAAAATCCAACACTATTTCATGATAAAAGCTCTCAGAAAGCGACAATTAGAGAGAAAATTCTTCAACGTGATAAACAGTATTTATGGAAAACCCAGTTAACATCATTCACAATGGTGAAAGACTGAAAACTTTCTCCCTAAGGTCGGGAATAAGACAAGGATGTATGCTTTTGCTACTTCTACTCCACATTGTGCTGGAAGTTCTAGTCAGAGATGTTAGCGATAATGAAATAAAAGACATTGAAATTGGAGAGGAAGTGGTAAAACAATCTCTCTTCATAGTGACATGATCCTATATATAGAAAATGCCAATGAATCCACCAAAAAGTTACTAGAACTAATGAATGAACACAGCGAAGTTGCAGAGTACAAGACCAATACACGCAAATCAGTTGTGTTTCTAATACACCAGCAATGAATAATTTAAAAGTGAAATTAAGAAAATAATTCCATTTAGAATACCATCTAGAAGAGTTACTTAGGACTAAATCTAATCAAGGAAGTGAAAGACTTGTATGCTGAAAACTACCAAACATTGCTGAAAGAAATTAGAGATGACCTAACAAATGGAAAGACATCGCATGTCCATGGATAGGAAGAGTTAACTACATCAAGATGTCAGTGCCACCCAAAGTCATCTACAGATTCAACATAATTCCTATCAAAATATCAGCAGCCTGTTTTTTTTTAAGATGGAAAAGCTGATCCTCAAGTGTCCCCTATAGCAAAAACAATCTCGAAAGAAAACAAAAACAAAAACAACAAAGT
Source organism: Callorhinus ursinus (assembly GCF_003265705.2). Taxonomy (NCBI): domain Eukaryota; kingdom Metazoa; phylum Chordata; class Mammalia; order Carnivora; family Otariidae; genus Callorhinus; species Callorhinus ursinus. Next base: position 93,453,509 of record NW_027397065.1, read on the forward strand.
TAGAGGACTCGCATTACCTGCAAAGCTACAGTAATTAAAACTCCCACGGTATGGCCCTGACATAAAGACAGACATATAGATGAATGGAACAGAATAGAGAGCCCAGAAATAAATATTTGCATATATGATTAAATGATCTTTGACAAAGGTGACAAGAACATTCAATGGGAAAGGAGAGTGTTTTCAATAAATGGTGCTGGTAAAACTGGACATCCACATACAGAAGAATAAAATTGGACCCTTACTTCACGCCATATAAAAACTAACCAAAATGGATTTGGATTTGGCAGTGGTTTCTTAGATATGACACCAAAAACCATAAGCTACATAAGAAAAAATACATAAATTGGACTTCATCAAAATTTGACACTTTTGTACATCAAAGCTCACTATCATGAAGACAACCCACAGAATGGAAGAAAATATTTGGGAGTCATATATTCAATAAGGGATTAGTATCCAGAGTCTGTAAAGAATTCCTAAAACTCAACGACTGAGACAAACAATCCAGGTAAACAACAGAGGACTTAAATAGACATTTCTCCAAAGAAGATAAACAGAGGGTTAATAAGCACATGAGAAGATGCTCAACATCATTAATCACTAGGGATATGTAAATCAAAACCACAGTGAGATACCTCACTAGGATGGCTTTAAAAAGGGGAGGATGAATAATAAGTGTAGGTGGGGGTATAGAGAAATTAGAACCCTTGTACATTGATGCTCTTGGGAATGTAAAATTCTTCAGCCTCTGTGGAAAAGTTGGGCATTTACTAAAAAGTTAAACATAGAGTTGCTATGTGACCTAGGATCCATTCCTGAGTACATATCCAAGAGAAATGAAAATATAAGTTAGCAGAAAAACTTGGACATAAATGTTCATAGCAGCACTCTTCACAATTGCCAAAAGATGGAAAGAATCCAATTTCTACCCACAGATGAATGGACAAAGAAAATGTGGTATATCCATACAATGGAATACTCTTCAGTCACAGAAAGAAATGACAGTTTGATTCATGTTACAACATGGATGAGCGTTAGAAACATTTTGCTAACTGAAAGAAACCAGACACAAAGACCACATATTGTATGATTCTATGTACTTGAAATATCTGGAGTAGATAAATCCATAGAGATGGGGGTTGGGGGGTAGCTAGGGAGAGGGGCTGGGGGGTGGTTAATGCTCCCGGGATACAAAGTTTCCTTTTGGGGGAAGGGCAGTGTTCTGGAGCCAGACTGTGGTGATGTTTGCATTACATGTGAATTTACTAAATACCACTGAACTGTACACTTTGAAATGGCTGAAATGGTGAATTTCATGTTATGTGAGTTTTACCTCACTAAAGATAACTTGTAAATAGAAGAACAGAATATGAGAAGCAAAACCTTAAAAAAGAGAAGATTGTGGTGAAATTGGGATAGGGAAGTATTTGATAAAGGCAATGCACAAAGCGTGAACTATGGATAAAATGACTGATATATTTGACTATATTAACATTAAATTTAATGAATTTAAATTCCTATTCAGGGACATGTGGGTGATGAATTTAAAAGATAAGCCACAAAGTGGGGGATGTTTGAATCTGTTGTAGTCAATAGTGATCAAGATCCAGAACACAGAAAGAGTTCCTAAAAACTCAGAAAGAAAAAAAAGTGAGACAGAGAGAGACAGAACTGACATTTCAAAAGACTAAACTCTAATGATCAATAAACAAAAAATGTTCATTCTTTCTAGTAATGAGGAAAATGTAGGTGTAGACAAACTCTCATATCTGTCATTTACCAAAGTAGTTAAGGCCTAAAAATATTTAAAGTTAAAAATACTTTTTATAAAATATATCAAGCTAAAACATTTAATATTTTAAAATAGTGTGGCCTAAAAATCCCAAGTGTTTGGTGTTTGCTGAGTGTTGGTGGTGAGTGTCTGTGGACATGGCAAAGAAAATTCACGGTCAGCAAATCCCGAGAAGGCAGACACACACCTGAGAGGAACAGCTGCAGTGTTCTAGGGGCTCAGCAAATCCTCACTCTAGCACTGTCATGCCAGTGTCAGAGGCACCCTAAATGTCCACCAATAGGGGGACAGAGAAGCACATCGTGCACTTAAACAAAGGAGCAGAGCAGATAAAATGGATGAACACAGAGAAGCCTTAAGGGCGATGTTGAGTAAAAAAGAGAGCAAGTTACAAAAGGATCAGAATGGAGTGGTTCATCTAGGTAAACCCAAAATGCTCTGGATGGTTTATCAGCACATGCCCATGCTGTTAAAGCATAAAATCATGCATGGGATGTCACACACAGTTTAATGTCTGGTCAGATCTCCCTGTGGGTGCATAGCACCTGTAATGCCTTTTCTCTGTGTGGAATCTTGCACTACGAACCACAACATTTGCAGCAAATTGTGCTGTCCAGGGCTCTGGTTTTCAACTTTCAGTTTTTATTGTATTCTACATCTGCTTCTGCCTTCAGTTTAAGTTTTAATCAGAGATTATCTTGGGAAATATGCTGACCACACACAAGAATTACACGTGAAACTGCTGAGTGGGCGTCCTGGTGAGGCAGGATGGATGGAGCGTCTATCAGATGAGAATTCCATAAAGGAGCAGCCCACACTGGTCTGCATCCGTGCCACCACAATGCTCTGGGAACCCCTTGCAGCAGAACACTATGCACCTACAGGCTATGGTGGAAAGTCTCTGCAATGGGCATTCCATTCACCAGCCAGAGGGAAGCCTGTGCTGGGGCCAGCTTGGGTGCTCTTTGTGGAGCATCTGTGTGCACTGGGGCAGGGCCAGGCTCAGGGAGGGTCCCACCCTGGTTCAGCCCTTGGTGCCTTGCCCCTTGGTGTCCCTTCTCCTGCAGGCTCTCTCACAATGGCGGCCTTCCTCCTGCCCTCCCTTCCTCCCTGACCTTAGGCATCCTGTGCACTGGACTAGCTTGCCCCATCTGTCCTTTGAATTTTTCACCTTTATCTCTGAAGATAAAGGAAATGCAGACAGCAGCAAGCAGAAGGAAGTGTGTTTGGGGAGTGGGTGTGGATGCTACTCATTCATTAACCCACACCAGGGCGGCCATGAGGTTGGCCTCCCAGGGAAGCAGCAGAGAGATGAAGGAAGCACCCTCTTCTGGGCACCTGCTGTGCTCTGGACACTGAGCTGGACGTGCACAGATAGATGTGGACCCTGCTCTCAGAGGCCTCCTGTCCCAATGGCAGAGAAGGCCCCAACCAAACCGAAGACAGAGTAAGTTTTGAGAAGCACTGAGAGGAGACAAGATGGAAGAGAGCAGGGCTGGGATCCAGCTGTAGACACGTCAGGCTAAAGGAAGAGAGGGCTCGCTGCCCAGAGGTTAGCGGCCAGGCCCACCCCACAGAGGGAACAGCTGGTACATCGGCCCTGAGGCAGGATGAGCAGGGTGCATTCTGGGATCACAGAGGGGTAGTGTGGGGGCTGGGGTCACGGCCTGTGCAGCTCTGGGGTGTCCTTGGGGAGATGACATCATGGCTATGCATTGGCTTTCTGTGGCTGGAACAGGAAGTGTCTGGTGAGGGGGCTGGGTCCCCCCTGCTGACAGCACCATGAGGCTCCACCACCAAGGGTCAGGGCCTTGGCAGATTCGGGGCCACAGCTACAGTTTGGCCTTTACTTTTTGAGCATTTAGGTTCTGTCATTTGAACATTTTCAAGTCTTAAAGAGATATTTTTGAGCGTGTTCTAAGACCCAAATTGGTTATGAATTCTGCCCTTCTTCATCTACTTGTTTGTAGAATATTTTAGCTTTTCATATTTTTTATTTTATAGACACCACTTAAATTTAACATCTGGATAGTTCATCTCCTTTTATTTCAACCCCTTGTTTTTCTGATAAGTTATAGTAAAGGAAAATAGTAACAGAAAATATTAACTTTCCAGGAGAATGTTTCCACAGTCCCGAAACATCAGAAAGTGGCCAAATGGCTGTGACCGCCCTCGGGATGCCCAGCACAAAGATGCAGTGTGCTCACACCCGGCGCAGGACTTCTGCTGTGAGGCTGTCCCCGTTCTTGAGGTGGTGCTGGCCGGCTGACCCCGTGCACAGGTCACGGAGCTCGCTGGGCATGGGCTCTATCAGGTGAGAGGGCTTGTCTCCCAGACAGCCCCCTTCACAGCTCACACGGAACCCTGAGCGAAAACCCTTATGTCCTGGGCCTCCACAGTACGCCTTTCGAAAAACTCTCCAACGTTTGCTCATTGAGGACAAAGTAGGCAAACAAAGATGACCTGCAAACACCTGTTTGAAGCAAGTAAAAGTTTTACTAAAGAGCCGTTTCTGTTGAAGGTTTTGCTGTAATATTTAAATGTTTTTTTCTCAATCGGCATTTCATATTTAAATAAATACCATTGAGATAAAAATCTCTAACATGTAGAAAGTTTCTTATATGTTAATTTGTTTCTTCTGAGAAACAAAGAGGAACTATACCTCTCTCTATCATAGCAGGACAATCATGGAGCACATGAATTAAAATTGTTTCCACTTCAGAAATAGTGAAAACCAAAATAATAAGAGGGTTTAGAAAATCCACCTGTTCTAATCCTGCAAACCCTTTGCCCCCTCCAGGGAGCTCAGTGGGAGATGTGGGGAACCGTCTGCTCACACTCATTCCATTGTACTCAGGATTTTACTCTGACAAAGAGAGACTCCCCTCCCACGGAGGCAAACATCCAGTCAGTCTTGGAATGTGAGTTATTTCAGAGCAGGGCCTCCTGTGTGTTACAGCACACTGGGGGGACCTGCCCCTGAGGACATGGAGAGCCCCTGTAAAAGCAAGCCATGGTGTGGGCTCAGACGCTACAGTCCTGGGCCACCATACCTCAGCCAGGTCTGGGCTTCAAGAACATTGTGGAGGGCTGACCCATCTCCCACTCCTACAGAAGTTGTTTACTGCCCTTAAGACAGGTCTGAGCCAGCTTTGGCTGCCTTTAGTGGAGTGTGGGGGCAGGAAACAAGTGGAAAGTCTCCAGAGCCACAGATCAGTCATACTCTGTGCCCACAGGGACTTTGCACTGCTTCTGCCCATCCCCCACCCAACTCCTGCTCATCTGCAGATCTCAGCTGAAACCCTCCCTCTGCCAAGCACCGCACCCCACCTCTTGAGGCAGTCTGGGGCCCTTCCAAAGGCTCTCCCCGCAGCCACAGGTAGCTTTTGTCCTGTGCACCTTTGCATGTTATTCCTGTGGCTGTCACAGTAGCCTCTGCCTTCCCCACTAAGGCTTTGACTCCAGGAGGGCTGCACCCATCCTCTGTCCCCTACAGGCACCAACAGTGAGGGAGGTGTGGCAGAAATGGAGTTTTTGCCGTGTATTCCAAGCATTACCTCAGCTAAATGTGACCAATATACGCGGTCTGCTGAGCTTAGCCTAGCGAGAAGCCGGCTCACACCATCTCTGACACAGGGACTTGAGCCAGGGAAATGAGGTTCCGGTAGCAAGGGTGGAAGTGCCACCTCCCAGTTGGACAGCTATGGGTGGGAAGGCCTGTGGCCCTGGACTGGGTGGACCTCCGCAGGCCCTTCCTGTCCCCGGGCCTGACCTCTGACTACAGGGCCAGGAGCAGAATGCTGTGACAAGAGGCTCTGCAGTCAGACCCGAGTGGGTGGTCAAACAGAGGACGTGCCCCCTAACCTGTAGAAACACAAGGAGAGCTCAATCCCGG
>NW_027397065.1:93459208-93475622 GCF_003265705.2 Callorhinus ursinus
CAGAGGACGTGCCCCTAACCTGCAGAAACACAAGGAGAGCTCAATCCTGACTATGCAGACTCAGCTCCCTGAGTCCAAGCCGAGGGTCCCGTTTTGGTTCCTCTTAGTTATTTCTTCTCTTCTATCGTGACATGTCATATGATCCAAAGAAAATATGCATCAGTGCAGATCTCCTCTGTTTAGCATCACTCCCTTTAAAGCACCGAGCATCTGAAATACCTCTGAAGCCCTTTTTGTCCCTCGTGCCCTCCCTACTCTGAGGCCATCTTTGTCCTGATGGGGGACACTCCCGTGCCACCCACATGCCCAGCTGCACCGTAGTTTAGGTCTCCTGGCGTTGAGACTCCCTACGTCATGTATTGAGATTCACAGATGGATGTGGTTCTGGGTTTGTGCGTGTCTGTGAACACACACGGAGCTATAGCCCCTTCCTCCTGTCGTTCTGTGCAGGCCTCCATGGTACGAAATACCACACTTTGTGTGTCCACTGTCCTCCGGCACACACTTGTGTCATCTGCACTTCCTGGTCACTGAGAATAGTGCTGCCATGAACGTTCTTGTGCCCAGGAGCAGAGCTGGTGGCCGTGTGTACCTCTAACTCTAGTGCAAGGCCAAAGTCTTCCCAAAGATGACCGATTTCCAAATGACTTTTCTGTTGCCATGGAGATGATCCCGGGACTTTTTCTTCTCCTTTAATCTGTTGATATGTGGATTATATTAAATGATTTTATAATATTAAGCTAGCCCTCCTTTTCTGGGATAAATCCTATTGATCATGATATATTGCCATTGTTATACATTCCCTGTCCCAGTTTACTAAGACTTGAGAATTTCTGTGCCAATGTTCATGCATGAGATTCACTCGTACTATTCTTTTCTTGTTCTATCATTGTCAACTTGTAGTATCAAAATTTGTGCTTATCTCATAAAATAAGGTAGGATATGTTCTTTCATTTTCTGTTCTTTAGAAGAGTATATGTAACATTGGAATTGTTTGTCCCTTAGGTGTTTAATAAACTTCCCAGGGAAGCATCTGAGCCTGGAGTCTTTCTAGGCAAATGACTTTTGATGATTGATTTTGTTGTTTTGTTTTTTTATGGTTATAAGAATATTTGATTTGCTACTTGTGTTTGAGTTATTTTATTTTTTCTGGGAATTTGTCCACCCCATTCAAAAGTTTTAATTTATTAGGATAAAGTTATTCAAAATATCCTCATATTTCTAAATATCTACAATATTGGTAGTTAAGTCTCTTTTTTTTTATTCTTTACCAAAATTGGGAAGTTTTTGACCATTATCCATTCAAGTATTTTTCCTGCCTCATTTTATCTCTCCTCTCCCTCAACAAATCTAATTGTCCATATATGAGATCTCTTGATACTGTACCATAGGTTCTTTAGGTTCTGTTATTTTTTATTTTCCCTTCAATTATCCCCTGTATTCTTAAAATTGGATATTTCTATTTCTCTGTATTCCATGAATCTATATTCCATGAATTTGGCCCTGGCCACAAGAGCCATATAGCCGACGGACCCTTTGGCCTCCTGATTGTAATATAAACCTTTGACAGGCATATTCATTAAGAAGCAAGGATGTGGGAGCAACTGTGTCTCCCAGGGGGCAGTTTCTCTTTGAGGCTGCACGGTCTCGGAGGGTTATGAGCATGACCCACGATGGTGGCCTGCCAAGTGTGGATTCTGTGCTGTGGAATAATCCCTGAGCCTCCCACTGCTTCACTGAGCAACAATTTCCTTACCATCCTCACATTTGGTCTCTGCTCTTTGTAAAGGAGAGAGAAGAGACTGGAGAACGAGCCAGTTTGTGCTTTGGGGATGGGTGATTAATGGTGTGATTAACGTGTGACTCCTGGGCTCCCTCCTCCAGGGTCACGAGTGAGGTCTGTGTGGCTCCCAGTCTCTGAGACACTAGGACCCAATGCCCAAGGCAGGAACCTTGAGTTTCCCACCAACAGCAAAGTTGCTTTTTCAGCAATTGGAAGAGCGTCTTGCCATCGTGGGAGAACAACAAGAGCACTGGATGGGCGGCTGCAGCCCGTGACCCAAAAAGACCTCTTCCTTCCTTCCTTGGGCTTCAGATTCCACAGCCGTGCAGTCAGTCACCAGTGATGTGGAATCTGCTGCTTTCCCAGCCCGGCATCTCTTCTCACGTCTGAGTCCAGCACCTCAGCTTGCCTTTGGGAACCCCATGTCACCTGCCTCCCATCCAGACAGTTCCAGAGGGCAGACCCCACTTTCCACCCACCTCACAGATGGGCATATGATCCATGTCTACCCAACCCCTTGCTCTATCTTCTGGGTGATCTGATGGCTTCAGGGGTGAGAATGTGACAGAAGCCAGGCCAAAGATACTTAAAGCCATGACCTTTCATGGAACCCAAGGGAAAGAAAAACCCTTCCCAGTAGAATGGATGGTGAGTGAGTGTCAGCCTGGAAGTGGTGGGAGGCCCCAGATGCAGTGAGAGAGACTGTGCCTGTGAATGGGGCCACCCCAGGGCATTGAGCAGGATGGAGAGTTGGAGAGGGTCCAGGTCACATTGTGAGAGTGTGAGCCCCTGGGCCTGCCAAGTCCAAAAACACTCTTTTTTTTTTTCAATTTAAATGCAATTACCCAACATATAGTACATCATTAGTTTTTGATGTAGCGTTCAATGATTCATTAGTTGCGTCTAACACCCAGTCCAAAAACACTCTTAACTTGCCTCTTGCAAGTATTAATTTACTTCCACCATTTAAAAAATATTAATTCATTTTACTTTAGTAAGTGTGTCCAGTCCCTTGCCATCCAGAAAATGCTAGCTGACACATCAGTATCGACAGTCCCTGAGACTCCCCGGCACGCCATCCTCACTGCACGGGGCATGGCTGGGGGAGATAAGACAGTGAGTGGGGTCAGGTCTTAGGGAAGCTGTTCCTTCTTGGTCCCAGGAGAGGAAAAACCCAGAACAGTGAGAGGAGAACCAGCAGCAAGAAGAGGCCCCGGGTGGCTAAGTGGTCTGTTTGTATTTTTCTTATTTTAGGGTCCATTTTGTTAAAGTGTATTTTTACTGGGAAATCACCCATTTCCTTTAGGTTTCCAGTCTGATGCAATAGGTTTCTCTTGTTTGACCTCTAATTTCTACTCTCTCTCTGTTTTTCGACAAAGTTCTCACAAATAACAAACAAATATTGATATGTTATTATTTAGTAAAGTCCATACTTTATTCAGGCTCCCTCTAACCCTTTTCCTGCTTCAGGATCCCATGCAGGGCACCACATGACATGTGGTCATCGTGTCTCTTTAGGCTCTCCTGGGCTGTGACAGTCCCTCAGACTTGTCTTATCTTGATGGCTTTGGCAGTATTGAGGAGACCTGGTCAGGTATTTGGTAGAAAGTCCTGCATTCAGATTTACTGTGTTTTCCTCATGATTAGACTGGGGTTATGGGTGTTGAGGAAGCAGATCACAAAGGTAAGGTGCTCTGTCATCACTTTATATCAAGGGAACATGCTCTGGAGGTCACTTGTCACTGTCCGTGTTAACACCGGTCACCTGGCTGAGGCATTGTTGGTCAGCCTTCCCCACCATGAGTTATTCTTCCCATGTGCATCTTCGTGAGCAGGAAGACACTGTGTGGAGCCCACACACTTTAGGAGAGGGAAGTTAGTTTCACCTCCCTGATGGGTGGCTGAATGTTTACATCTGTTATTTGGAATTCTGTTAGGAGAGGTCTATTCAACCCATTTGTAAGAAAACTATGTGATCTGTTAATAAACCAAGTAATTTAAAAGATCTCAATCCCATTGGTTTCATTGAACAATTAATGAATCAGGCAGCATCCCATCTAGAAAATACAAAGGAGCTCCTTTGAGCTACAGGGAAGGAAAGGTTCTTAAAGAGGTATTTATTTTGAGAGAGAGAGAGCACGAGAGGGAGAAGGTGCAGAGGAAGAAGGAGAGACAGAATCTCAAGCAGACTGCACGGAGCGTGTCGCCCACTGTGGGGCTCAATCTCATGACCCTGAGGTTTCCATTGGCTCCACTTTCTCTTTGATATAATTCTATCTTTGTGGGGTTTTTCTTGGTACTTCCTTACTTTCTGATACTTCAAGATTATCCTGGCTCCTATATTTACTTAATCCCAGTATAAGCCATTTCTTCCAAGAGCCCTGGTTCCTTTTATTAGAGAATGGTATTAAAGTCTCACCTGTGGGACCTGAATGTGCTCAGCGGACAATGCAAGGCAATATATGCATGTATTCCAACCTATGTAAACACACCTAATTATAAGGATTTCTGTGTGGAACTGTGTCCATATTAAGCTAAAGATGAGTTTATACTGCTGTCTCCAACCTGGTCCACCACCACATGGAGATTGTGATCTTCTCCCTTTGCTGATCTGTAACTTCCTACTCTAACAGTGACAAACCTGGCTCTCACCACCGGCCCTTTATTTAATTCATTGCTCCATTCCAGATTACAGATGTGGTGTTTTCAGAACTGTTAGCTACCACTCTGATGGCAGAGAACTTTATCAAATAGAGTCCACTGTGTACGTACAGTACATTTTTTCTTTAATCTACAGATTCCATTCATTTCCAAAGTTACTTAGGTCAGCACCTTTTGTCATACAACCTACAGTGAGGGTTTTTTTCCCCCCATATGTTTCTAATACATGACATGGATGAACTTTACATGTATTTTTCTAAGTGTTAGATTATGTGTCACGTTCTGTATTCCATTGAAGGGAAGGAAGAAATTTTCCTTGGTCCAAGGTTCTTACCACGGAACTAAGAATGAAATCGACATGAGACAGAGTAATAGGAGAAAAAAACCCAAAATGTAATGATGTGCACAGGGAGACCCAAAAATGAAACTGAGGTCTAAAGAAATGACCAAGGAAGCCAGGTTTTATACTTTTTGGACAAAGAGAAAATACACCTGTGATGAAATCACAGGACAAGGAAAACTTAACCTTGGGTGCTTCAATTAGTAAGCAATTCTAAACAGAATTTGGGCTGGGGTCGTAAATTAGTAAAAATTAACAAGGGTTGTTTAAACAGCCTTATGGGCTCCAAATCTCCCATCTCTGGTGATGCCAAAATCTCTTTACCTTCTGGTACAGGGACATCTTCATATGGGAGATAGATTTCCTGCTTCCAGGGGGACAGAGGAGGGTCTAAGTATCCTCATTGCATAGGCTGTCTCTTAAGTAACTTTTATTTAAAATGATCTGTATGTCAAAGTGGCAGATTTGGGGCAGCCTGCCGTTGGCCCCTACACCATCCTGTGACACTCCCACATCCTAAACAACTTAATTTCAGCAGATTATGATTTACTTTTTGGGATGTAAAAATGTTTGTGTTTTTTAAAGATTTTATTTTTAAGTAATCTTCACACCCAACATGGGGCTCGAACTCACAACCCCAGGATCAAGAGTTGCATGCTCTACCGACTGAGCCAGCCAGGTGCCCCAAAAGTTTTGGGTTTTTCACAGATGCAGAGTGGCAGGTATAAATCATTAAAATATCATGGAATTCACCCCCTGATCCTTTTATCATCTTTAGTTTTGCCTTTCCAGAATCTCCTACAAATGGGGTCACTCAGTGTGTAAGCTTTTCAGATTGGATTCTTTCACTTAGAAAAATACAGGTAAAGTTCATCCATGTCATTGTATGGGGTGATGGTTCATTTCTTCTTATTGCTGAATAGATTAGCAGGAGAAAAACAAGTCAAAGTTTAATAGCACGCATACATCCTTTATTCATGGGAGATACCCAGGAAAACAGAATAATTCCTTGAAGTGGCCCAGCCCTTACCCTAAATGCTATCCTCAGCGAAAGACCAAAAGATTTTGGGTGGTGGGAAGGCCAGTTAAGGGATGTTATCAGGAGAGCACAGTAAACAAGGGTATGGTTGTTACACAGATTTAAGTCTGTGCCTTCTCTTTTGGTAAGAGTTTCTTGAGTTTTAGTAATTCTGTTCCTGATACAGAGGGAGACAGGCTTACAAATGGGGCGTTCCTTTATAAGCATAGATTTCACTCACCAAAAGGCAACTTTTACCCAGTTTTCAGAGATTCTCCCATGTCTGCTGTTTCTTAAAATTAATCAGCCCAATATCTCTTGTGCCAAAAAGGTATATTTTGCATGGCATATTCTGCTTCCTTCACATGGATGCACTCAATTTGCTTATGGATTCATTTATGGAAGGACATCCTGGTTGCTTTAAGTTTGTAACCATTTTGAATGGTGTGCATAACTACTACTACTGTGCATAACTGCATGTGAGTTTTTGTTTGGAAATAGTTTTTCAAAGCAGTTGTCTAAATACTAGAAGTGCAATTGTTGGATCTTAACATGAGACTTACTTAGGTTTGGAAAAAATGGCCAAAATGTCTTCTGAAGGGACAGTTGCTGCCATTCCTCACCTTCCAGCAATTGGTATTCTTGTTTTTGGAGTTTAGTATTTGTGATAGGTGTGCGGTGCTGTCTCACTGGTTTTTAAATTTGTACTTTCCTAATGATGATGTCAAACATTTTTGTATGCTTATTTTGTATCTGTACATCTTCTTTGTCCAGCATCTGTTCACATCCTTACCCATTATCAATTAGGATGTTTGTTTCCTTATCGTTGAGTTCTGATAGTCTTTTGTATTTTTTGAATACAAATCTTTTACCAGATTTGTGCTTTGCAGATATTTCCTCCCAGTTTGTGGCTTGTCTTTTAGTTTTCTGAGCAAGCTCTTTCACAGAGCAAAAGGTTTTTTTTTTTTTAAGATTTTATTTATGTATTTGACAGAGAGAGACACAGCGAGAGAGGGAACACAAGCAGGGGGAGTGGGAGAGGGAGAAGCGGGCTCCCCGCTGAGCAGGGAGCCCGATGAAGGGCTCGATCCCAGGATCCTGAGATCATGACCTGAGCTGAAGGCAGACGCTTAACGACTGAGCCACCCAGGCGCCCCGCAAAAGTTTTAATTTTAGGAAGTTCATGTTATCAATCTTTTTCTTTTGTGGATTGGCTTTTGGTGTTGTGTGTTAAAGCTCATCACCGAACCCAAGACCATGTGGATTTTTTTCATTTTCTTTTTTTTTTAAAGATTTTATTTATTTATTTGACAGAGAGAGAGAAAGAGAGAGCAAGCACAAGCACGGGGAACAGCAGGCAGGGGAGAAGCAGGCTCCCTGCTGAGCAAGGAGCCCGACGCGGGGCTCGATCCCAGGACCCTGGGATCACGACCTGAGCCGCAGGCAGCCACTTAACCGACTGAGCCACTGAGGCACCCCCTTTATTTTGAGTTTTACATTTTAAATTTATCTACAATTTTGAATGAATTTTGGTGTAAGTTGTAAAGCCTGAGTCTGCATTTCACTTAATTCCGTATGGTTTCTAATTAATAGTTTCTATTTCTGGAGAAGTCAGGGGATAATTGGACTCCATTTCAGTTCGAATTTCCCAAATGTAATGGATTCAGCTGGACCCCAGAAGGGACAGGTGCCTCCCCGGAACTGAGTGCACCGCAACCTGCACTGCCCCCACCTCCCGCAGGGGGCGCCCGAGTCCCGCCCCGCGACCCGTGCGGGGCATGCGCGCTCAGCCCTCCTCCTCCGGGGCGAGGACAGGTGTTCCAAGGCCTCAGGACCGACCCACTGTGCTGACGCCCAGGCTTCGGGAGGACTTGGGGCCTCAGCCACGGTCAGGGGCCGGCCCCCTCAGGACCCGCTGTGGAGACTTCGGGAGGACGTGGGGCCGCGTCCACGCTGACAGGGGCCGGGCCTCCTCAGGACCCGCTGTGGAGGATGTGGGTCCGCGTCCACGCTGACGGGAGCCGGCCTCCTCAGGACCCGCTGTGGAGCATGTGGGGCCGCGTCCACGCTGACGGGAGCCGGGCTCCTCAGGACTCGCCGACGGAGGAGGAGGTGAGGAGAAGCCGCCTGAGCGGGGACTGCGGAGGGGGTGCGAGCTCGCAGGAGCCCGCGGAGGAGGGGCGCGCTGTGTAGACGCCGGGGCTTTGTGCGCGGTGACGCGGGGTCCCCGCGGTGCTGTGCGCGGGGCTGTCGGGTCTCCCCTTCCTGGGCTCGGATCCGCTCGGGGGTCCCGGGGTCTGTGTTCACGCGCCCCTCGGATTCGGTTCCGGGGCTCCTCGGCCGGGCTGCGGTCAGGCAGCGGGCCCCCGCCGCGGCGCTCGCGCTCCCCGGGCCTCGGCCCTGCGTGTCCTCCCCGCGGCCGCGCCGTCGGGGTCGGGGTGGGGCTCCGCCTGCGGCACGAAGGTCGGCGGCTCGGCTTCTCGGGGCCGCGCGGACGTGGTGGTTTGAAGAGGAACCGACTCTGCGGAAACCCGCCACCGCAGCGCAGACCCTCCCTCTCCGCACCCAGACCCCAGCCGCGTCTCCTCGCCGCCCGCGGGGTGCCTCAGGGCGTGTTACCCCCGACGGGGCGCTGTCCCGCGGAACCACCACCGAACCCTCCGAACGTGTCAGGCGCACAGTTCTCGGCCTTCGCTGGGTTCCCGCGGGGGCACGTCGTTCTCCAGAACCTCTTCCTTCTCCCCGAGGGCCGCTCTGTCTGCGGGAGACACCAGCTCCCCGTCCCCCGTCCCCTCGGCCCCCGCAGCCACAGTCTACTGTGTGTCTCAGGACACTTCGTGTAAGTGGGACCACAGGGCGTCTGTCCCTCTGTGACTGGCTGATGTCGCTCAGCGTGATGACTTCCAGCTTCATGCGTGGTGTCGCCTGTGTCAGAGCCCCCTTCGTTTTTAAGGCTGAATCGTGTTCCGTGGTGTGTACACCGTGTTTTGTTTATCCATTCGTCTGTCAGTGGACACTTGGGTTGCTTCCCCCTTTTGGCTGTGGTGAAAAATGCTGCTCTGAATAAGGGTACTTCTCCTTTCAATTTTGGGGGTATGTATCTAGGAGTATAATTGTTGAACCAGATGGTAATTCTCCTTTGATCTATTTGCCTAAATGCCAAAATATTTTATACGTAGACTGCACCATTTTTCACAAACAAGGTGTAAGGGTTTCAGTTTCTCAACATCCTTTCCAAAATTTGTTATTTTACTTTTCTTGATTATAGAGATTCTCTTGTGTGTAAAAGGACATCTAACTGGTTTAAATTTTCATTTCCATAAAGACTAAGGATGTTTAACATCTATTCATGTGCTATTCACCATTTGTATGATTTCTTTGGAGAAACGTCTATCCAAGTCTTTTGTCTGTTTCAAAAAATGGGTTGTCTTTTTGCTGAGGAGTTGTAAACGCTCTTTACATATTCTGGGCAACAGACTCTTATTAGATACATAATGTACAAATATTTTCTTCCATTCGGCGGGCTATCTGTTCACTTTCCAGATAGTATCTTACGATGTAAAAAGATTTTTAATTTTTTTTTTTTACATTTCTTTTTTAAGAGTGAGTGAGTGTGCGAGTGGTCAGGGGCAGAGGGAGAAGGAGAGAGAATCTTAAGCAGGCCCCACGCTCAGTGTGGAGCCTGACGTGGGCTCGATCTCATGACCCCGAGATCATGATCTGAGTCAAAATTAAGAGTCGGACGCTTAACCAACTGAGCCACCCAGGCACCCAGAACAGGTTTTTAATTTTGAGGATATTATTTTATCTATTTTTTTCTTTGCTTTCTTATGCTTTGGTGTCAGATCTGATAGCATTGCTAGATCCAAGGTTATGAAGATTTATCCCCACTTATTTCTTCTAGAGTTTATAGTTTTACCTCTTACATTTAAGCCTTTAATGTATTTTGAGTTAATGTTTATATGTGGTGTGAGGTAAGGGTCCAGTTTCATTCCTCTGTACATGGATAGGCAATTGTCTAGCACCCTTTGTTGAAAAGACCATTCTCTCCCCCCAGTGTAATGTCCACCCTTGTCAAAATTCAGTGGACCATAGATGAAGGGGTTTATTTCTGGGCTCTCAGTTAAATCCCACTGATCTGTATGCATATCTTTTTTAAAAAAATGATTTATTTTTAAAAATGTTTTAAATTTAAATTCAATTAACATATAATGTATTATTTGTTTCAGGGTGAATGCATACCTTTATAACAGTATCAAAATGTCTTATTTACTGTTGCTTTGTATTAATATTTGAACTTTGGAAGAATGACCTTTCACCTTTGATTTTCTTTTTCAAGATTGTTTTGGCTATTTTGTGGTCCCTTGAAATTCCATATGACTGTTAGGATTAGCTTGTGCAGTTCTTTCCAAAGGCCTTTGTGAATTTTCTTGGGAACACATTGAATTTCCACATTGCATTGTGTACTATTGCCATCTTATCAATAGTATGTCTTTTCATCACCATGGGGTCCTCAGATTTATTTAGGTTTCCCTTTCTTTCAGCAATGTTTTGTAATTTTCAGCGTACAAGACTTGCACCTTGATCACATCTATTCCTAAGTATTTTGTCAATGTTAATGTTCCCTGAAATGGAATTGTTTTCTTAAATTATTTTTTGGATGATTCATGGCTAATGTATACAAATAAGAGAGATTCTTGTGTATTGATATTAACTGACTGTAATCATTTGTTAAATGTTTAGGAAGCTCTGTGTATAAGATGATGTCATCTCTGGTCTCTGAATAGACCTAGTTCTACTGTTTTCTTCCACATGTGGATTTCTTGCCTTATCATTCTGGGTAGAACTTTCAGTACGATACTGAGCAATGAGTGAAAGCCAGCATGATGGACTTGTGTTTGATTTCAGAGTAGAGCTGTCAGTCCTCAAAATTGAGCATGATGTTTGATTAGAGTTAGGGTTGGGGTTAGGGTTAGGGGCTAGGGTTAAGGGTTAGGGTTAGGGTAGGTGACCCTGTGACCCATGAAGCCCGACAGTCAGCATGCTAGAGCCAGGAACACTCCCCCTGTGCTGAGCTCCCTGGCAAACCCTGCACGTCCCCTCCCCTGGCTGACCCCCTGCAGGTTCTGTCCCCACCTGCCATGAGTTGAGCACCTTTGGGCACAGCCCTTGTTTCTATAGCCTACAGACTGGGTAGAATCAGCTGCATGGGTTTCTAGCCTCTAAGCCTCAGGCTCCCCTTTGTAAGATGGGGTCCCGATGGCTCCCATCTCTGGGAGCCGAAGGTAGGAAGGCCCCACCAGCAGACGCGCTCAGGCCAGGCCAGGAGGGTGGCTGTTGCTTAAAGCAGCCCAGGGCCTGCCCCCCTTGAAGAAAGTGCACACGTTCACGGCCCAAGTTTTGGGGTCCTGCCGCCAGCCTCTGGCAGTGACCCTCCTCCAGCCCTGTCCCCTGTCCCTGTGGATACATTGTGTTCCTGACACTGTTCCTGCAGACAGTTGAGAAGCACTTCACCGTGGGACACAGGGTCACCTACTGCGTCTTCACCAATCAGTTGCCCGCCAGGCCCCATGTGCCCCTCTGGGAAGGCCGGAAGGTGGTGATCCTCGAGGTTCCCGGCACCCCGCGCTGGGAGGACGCGTCCATGCAGAGCACGTGATGATCCGCCGCTTCTGTAAGCAGCTTTTCCCGTCATCGCGCGCTGAAATAAAGTTCTCAGACACCAATCCAAGCGGCCATGCAGGGCTGCCTCTGTAAGTAGGGCAGCAGCAGCTGGGTTCTGCACATCGCTTTTACGTCATTTTTTATCAGAAAAGCAAAGGCAGACGCCTCAAAGCGTGGGAAAGGAGGACAAAGGGATGGCAAGTATCCCGAAGCTGTGAAGGAGGCCTGCACCCTCCTCTACGTGCAGGCACGCAGGGAGGCCGTCATGGGATCGGGGAAGAGTGGGATGTTTGCGCTAGCAAACGCCAGGTGCAGGAAGGGGGCACGGGGGGTTACATTCTTTCCTGGCTGCTAACCTTTGCCCTGCCCCTGGGGATCATGGGATCCTGCTCCTACCGGGCCATTGTGGTCAGTAGCCTGAGAACAGGAACGCTGCTGACGTTTCAGCTGCTTCCACAATCACTCCTTAGGGCTGACAATATATTTTCTAAGATTAACTCCACAGTTCCTCTGTGAGGTGGACTACCTGGTGTGCACAGAGGTGGACATGAAGTTCCGCGACCACGTGAGTATGGAGACCCTCTTCGGCACCCTGCACCCCGGTTTCTACCAGGCGGCCCACAAGGACTTCAGCTACAAGCATTGGCCACAGCCCCAGGTGCACATTTCCCAGGGGCAAGGGCGACTTTGACTACAAGGGGGCCTTTTCTGGGGGGTCGGTGGTAGAGGTTCACCAACTGACCTTGGCCTGTCACCAGACAATGGGGGTCAACC
Source organism: Callorhinus ursinus (assembly GCF_003265705.2). Classification (NCBI taxonomy): domain Eukaryota; kingdom Metazoa; phylum Chordata; class Mammalia; order Carnivora; family Otariidae; genus Callorhinus; species Callorhinus ursinus. The sequence goes on from NW_027397065.1 coordinate 93,471,449, forward strand.
TGGCCAATGGGATCGAGGCTGTGTGGCATGACGAGAGCCACCTGAACAGGTACCTGCTGGGCCATAAGCCCATTAAGGTGTTGTCCCCAGAGGACCTGTAGGACCCACAGCTGCTGGTCTGCCCCCAGAGGACCTGTGGGACCCACAGCTGCTGGGCTGCCCTCCATCATGAAGAAGCTGAGATTCATGGCTGTGCCCAAGAATCACCAGGACGGCAGCAGTGGTTAGTACTTGAGGAGTCATTTTGGTGCCCACCGGGTCTTTCACCCAAGTTAACAGATGAGTCAGAAGGAAGGACGTCATCATTTAGGAAGTATAGACGAAGGTCAGAGTGGAGGTGGGCAAAGGCCTCTTTCAGAGAGCAGGGAAGCTCTGAGCTGCTTCTATACACCTTGCCCTGCTCATCGCTTCTGGCTGCCTGGCCCTGAGTTCTGTCCTTTCAATGAATTGGTCATCTAGTAAGTAACATGTTTCTCTGAGTTCCATGAGCCACTGGAGCAGATTATTCAAACCTGAAGAGGTTGTGGGGACCTCCAATCTGTAGCCCATAGCTCGGAAACAGGGGTGACTTCTCTGCCCAGCCACTGGCTGACCACTAAGTTAACAGCACAGGGATTCAGTAGCCATACACACAGCAAAGAATACAGACTTGACAAAGTTAGTTCAGAAAAGTCCTAAACCAACAGTAGCAACTACAACGAGCAGCAATCATGAAGCCTGGCGTGGGGAAGGTCTGATGTTCGGGATGCTTCCATTATAATAATCATAATCACACCCTGGACTTGTCACTGGGGCCAAGTCCCCTGGCTGGGGGCCAAGTAGCTCCTACATGTTCCATGTGCCTCTCTCCCTGGCTCCTCCAGCCATGCACTGTCCTGTGCTGCTTCCCAGTAGAGGTCCGTTTTCACCAAAGCCAGGAAGATGGGATGGGTTTTTCTGACTCCGCACCCCCCGCCCCACAGTGTTGCAAGAGAGGAAAAAGTTTTCCTCAACCCTTTTAAGGTCCCTGGCTGAGTCTGGAAATTGACAAAGACAGATGGACAGGAGAAAAGCAAGCAAAATGTATTGATTGTTTTGGTGGGAACCTCACAAGACCATGACGACCAGCAGAGGTGACTGGAGCAGACAGCTCTTCTACCTTTTAGACAAAGAAGCAGTAAGTGTGTGAAGAATTGACAGACACAGGGGTTTGGACTAGGGCTCGTAAACGGTAAAGAAGTTAACTAGGAAGATAAGGGTTCGTTTAACCAGGTGTGTTCGTATAGACCCCGTGGTCCTAAATTCCTTGACTCTGGTGATAAGCACGTCATCCCTGTGGTCCAGGGAGAGAAAGTTCCACATGGGAGTATTCTGACCTGCTTAAGGGAAGAAGGGCTGATGGCTGGGGGTCAGAGAGACCTTCTTGCTTCTGCTCTATGCAAAAGTTCTTTTAGCTTCTATATTTAATTTGCCAACGTGCCATATTTAAGTTAGTTTGTCCTGACCCTCACTGGCCTGGTGCTGTACTCTGTCTCCTAGTATCCAGGATATTGGGTGTGCTGCTGTGGAGACCTCCCAGCCCTGGGGTAGCCCCTTGTCCAGGGAGGCACCTGCCTCAATGGGAGGGTTGCTAAGGGTGGCCACCCCTCCTCAGGGAGATTGGGTGGGAGAGTGCAGATCTTACTTTGAGAAACTGACTCACATTTCCTAAAAAGGTCTACCTGACAGTGGGATCATACAGGAGTTCTATTTTTAGTATTTTGGGGAAAATCCATCCTTTTCCCAGCATGGCTGTGCCAACCAAAGTCAATTCCGGATGATTTTTACCTATAAACCAGAGATTTTTTAAGAACTCCAGCAGAGAACATGAGGAGAACATTTTCATGACCTTAGACAGGCAGAGATTTCCCAGGATGCAAAGTATACTGACCGTAGGAACAAACCGGTGACTTAGAAACTATGAAATGAAGAACTTGTTCTCCTTCTTCCAYTTCTGGCTAGTGTGCTGGTCTGTGGCTCGATCCCACCTCAGGCAGCTGGAAGGTTGACCTCCCAGGTCAGCTACCACTGAGATGGCTACTGTTTCTAGAAATTCTTTGGGTGTGGCCAGGTTTCCCCACCTGTGCACTGATCAAGTCGGCGACCTCTAACAGTGGAGCCATGGGTCCTCCAGGCATGGTCGCCCCCAATCCCCCAGTAAAGCCATCCCACTGAGGGTTTAGGGGGACGGGAGCTGCCCCTAGGCAAAACTGGAGATTCTCACTGTCCCTACCTGGCCTTCAGATGCTGCCTCTGGTGTCTTCTTGGAACCCTGACCTGTCAGTTTTCGGACAGCTGGTCCAGTCGTACCCTCACTTTCTGGGAGGGGGATTTGGTGGAATCTGCAGTGTGTCCTGCAGCCCCACCAGGATCGCTTTTTGAAGGCACATCATCTGGGCCATCTGAGGACCCAAGACGGTGGGTCTGTGGCCTGGAGGGATTCTGAGCAGCGCTGGTGGGATGGGAGGGCTGCAAGGCCCAGAGGCAGGTTTCCAAAAGCTGTCTGGGGTCCCAGGCATCCTACCGTTTTTGAATCAAAGCCCTGAGATCTTTAAAATGCCAGCCACGGTACAGCATGGGCCACAAAAACAAATGTCCCTGTGCACCCACCCCACCGAAATTATTGGCCATTTCTTGTCACTTGAGCTGAGTATAAAGGATTGGGAGTTGGGGCTTGAGGGGGGATCCTGGGCCAGACTTTGTATTTGGGGGACAAAGGCCATCAGACAATCTTGTGCTGAGCCTGAGGATGGGGTCTGTGTGGAGACCCCAGCTGCAGGCACTACTGTCCACTGATGCCCCCTCAGGCTGTCCAAGTGCCCCTGCTGCTGGGGGAGCACCTGCCCCGTCCTCTCTGCAGAGGGCTCACTCCTGCACCAGGTGCGCCTCCTCCTGCGAGTGACTGTCAGCCTGCAGCCTGGGAGGGTGGCTACCCAGAGTTCCTCCAGCTGCTGGGGGAACACCTGCCCCCTCCTCTTTGCCTGAGAGCTCTGTCCTGTACCAGGTGCCTTCTCTCCTGCCAGTCCCTGCCAGCCTACAGCCTGGGAGGGTGTATACCCTGACAACCTCCAGCCCTGGGGACAGAGCCAGTGCGATGTGGTCTCCCAGCAGGTCTGAGCACCAGGCCCGTACATTGCTCACTCTCCTCCTGTGGGATCACTGTGCCACATCCTCCCTCAGGCTCTCTGGGCCCAAGTCCTCCTCTGCTCAGGGACCACTCCCTGCCCAGGCTCCACATGGTGAGACTGGGAGCAGGTCATCTGGACCTTCTGGACTCTCGCTTCCGTGCCCGTGACATGGGCACAGTGCAGCCTCACAGACTGCTCAGAGGAGACCCAGCGCAGGAAGACGCAGGCCGCTGCAAGGGAGATGCCAAGTGACCCTAGAGGGAGCGCACGGGACTTGCACAGGCCCACCAAGGTGCTCTCCCCGGAGGACCTGTGGGACCCATGCTGCTGGGCTGGCCCCCATCATTCCCTGGGTCATGAAGAAGCTGAGATCCATGGCTGTGCCCAAGAATCACCAGGACATCTGGAAGTCACGAGGGGCTGCCCCCGTCTCCATCAGGGGGTGCTGCCTTGAGCGGAGCCGTCAGAGCAGATTCCTACTTCTGTCCCCTTGAGGGAAACTGTGGAGCCCAGCACTGCTTGCATGGGCACGCCAACGCCCCAGCCACCCCTGTGCACAGGAGGCCTGCCTGGGGGCACACGTTCCTCTCTTTGTGGTCACTACATTTTGATCATTTCGGGGTCATTTGCAACTGTGAACGGCTCCAGTTTTATGTCAGAGGTTTTTCTGTGTCAATGCTGAGCAACCATCTTTAAAAAGAACAATTGAGGGAAAAGGTTTTCTCTCTGGTTCTAAACAGACATTGCCTGTTGGGGCTGGGAGCAGCCCTGTAGCAGCCATGGAGCCAGAACAGGTGCTGGCCGGGTCTTCCCTCCCAGTCCTTACACCTCACTGCAGCCATGGGGCTTCAGGGTGAGGGTGCGCTGAGCCACCTCTCAGACCCCCCAGTGCCCTCACCACCAGAGACTTTGGCCGTGGCCACTAGCTCGGCCTCCAGGAGCGTGGAGCCCTCTGGGCTATATAAGGTTCCTGCCTTGGTTTTAAATGGCTATTTCTGGGCGCCTGAGTGGCTCAGTTGGTTAAGCGA
>NW_027397065.1:93475722-93476286 GCF_003265705.2 Callorhinus ursinus
AAAAAAAATAAATGGCTATTTCTATGCTGGTGTTTGTGAAATGTGGGCACTCGCTCTGTCTGGATGTGCATCCCCTTGGGATTCCTCAGTGCCCACCAGTGGGTTTGCACTTGTGCACTTTCTCTGGACCAGCTGCCTGCACTGTGTCTTAGCAAGCACTTACTGAGCTCAGTCACCCAACAAGGGGCAGAGCGTGAGAGCGAGAACTAAGATCCAGGCTCCCTGCTCCTGGGCCCTCCAGGGACTCACGACGGCCCCGACGTCCTGACTCACTTCTTTTGTATTGTGGTATAATGGACATACAGTTGATACCATGAAGCACGTTTCAGTGGCAATAAGTATATTCCCTGTTCTGCACCGGCTACCTCCGTCCATTGCCACAATGTTTTCATCATCCCCAACTGAACCTCTACCCACGAGACCCTAAGCCCCCATTCCCCTTCCCCAGCCCCAGCACCCAGGAGCTCCTTCCACCTCTGTGAATGGGAGTGCTCTCCATCCCTCACAAGTGGGGTCCTCCAGTGTCGGTCCTTTAGGGACTGGCTTATTTCACATGGCATAATG
>NW_027397066.1:0-61689 GCF_003265705.2 Callorhinus ursinus
GCCTGTCTCCCTCTGTATCAGGAACAGAATTACTAAATCTCAAGAAACTCTTACCAAAAGAGAAGGCACAGACTTAAAGCTGTGTAACAACCATACCCTCGTTTATTGTGCTCACCTGATAACATCCCTTAACTGGCCTTCCCACCACCCAAAATCTTTTGGTCTTTAGCTGAAGATAGCATTTGGGTGAGGGCTGGGCCACTTCAAGGAATTACTCCATTTTCCTGGGTATCTCCCATGAATACAGGACATATGCATGATATTAAACTTTGACTTGTTTTTCTCCTGTTAATCTATTCAGCAAAAAAAAGAAATGACCCATCACCCCACACAATCACATGGATGAACTTTACATGTATTTTTCTAAGTGAAAGAATCCAGTCTGAAAAGGCTGCACACTGAATGACCCGATTTGTAGGAGATTCTGGAAAAGGCAAAACTAGAGATGATATAAGGATCTGGGAATGAATTCCGTGATATTTTCATGATTTATACCTGCCACTATGCATTTGTCTAAACCCAAACCTTTTGGGGCACCTGGCTGGCTCAGTCGGTGGAGCGTGCAACTCTTGATCTTGGGGTTGTGAATTCGGGCCCCATGTTGGGTGTGGAGATTACTTAAAAATAAAATCTCTAAAAAATACAAACATTTCTACATCCCAAATAGTAAATAATAATTTACTGAAAGTAAGTTGTTTAGGATGTGGGAGTGTCACAGGATGGTGTGGGGGCCAAGGGCAGGCTGCCCCAAATCTGCCACTTTGACATACAGATCATTTTAAATAAAAGTTACTTAAGAGACAGCCTATGCAATGAGGATACTTAGACCCTCCTCTGTCCCCCTGCAAAGGAAATCAATCTCCCATGTAAAGATGTCCCTGTACCAGGAGGTAAAGAGATTTCGACCTCACCAGAGATGGGATATTTGGAGCCCATAAGGCTGTATAAACAACCCTTGTTACTTTTTACTAATTTACGACCCCAGCCCAAATTTTGTTTAGAATTCCTTACTAATCGAAGCTCCCAAGGTTAAGTTTTCTTTGTCCTGTGATTTCATCACAGGTGTAGTTTCTCTTTGTCCAAAAAGTATAAAACCTGGCTTCCTTGGTCATTTCTTTAGACCTCAGGTTCATTATTGGGTCTCCATGTGCACATCATTGCACTTTAGGTTTTTTCTCCTATTTATCTGTCTCATGTCAATTTCTTTCTTCATCCCACGGTAAGAACCTTGGACCAAGGACAATTTCTTCCTCCCCTTCAATGGAATACAGAACGTGACACATAATCTAACTGTATTAGAAACATATGGGGGAAAAAAACCCTCACTGTAGGTTGTATGACAAAAGGTGCTGACCTAAGTAACTTTGGAAATGGATGGAATCTGTAGATTAAAGAAAAAATGTACTGTACGTACACAGTGGACTCTATTTGATAAAGTTCTCTGCCATCAGAGTGGTAGCTAACAGTTCTGAAAACACCACATCTGTAATCTGGAATGGAGCAATGAATTAAATAAAGGGCCGGTGGTGAGAGCCAGGTTTGTCACTGTTAGAGTAGGAAGTTACAGATCAGCAAAGGGAGAAGATCACAATCTCCATGTGGTGGTGGACCAGGTTGGAGACATCAGTATAAACTCATCCTTAGCTTAATATGGACGCAGACGGTTCCACACAGAAATCTTTATCATTAGGTATGTCGACACAGGTGGGAATACAGGCATATATTGCCTTGCATTGTCCGCTGAGCATGGACATTTAGCGCCCACGTGTAAGACTTTAATACCATTCTCTACTAACCAGAGCTCCTTAAAGAACTTACTGATGCTAGAACTTGGACAGTAAGTATAGGAGCCAGGATAATCTTGACGTATCAGAAAGTAAGGAAGTACCAAGTAAAGAGCCACAGAGATGGAATGATGTCAATGGAAAGCAGGAGCCAATGGAAAGTGCTCTCCATCACCAAAGGAGGAATGCGCCAGCGACCAAACACTGAGGTGCTGGAACATAACCTACCCTGGTGTCCGCGCTGGTAAAAATAAATGATTCTTTTTAAGATTTTATTTATTTATTTGAGAGGGAGAGAGAGTGCATAAGCAGAGGGGAGAGACAGAGGGAGAGGGAGAAGCAGGCCCCCCACTGAGCAGGGAGCCCGACGTGGGGCTCGATCCCAGGACTCTGAGATCATGACCTGAGCTGAAGGTAGACACTTAGCTGACTGAGCCACCCAGGTGCCCCCAAAGAAACGATTTTTTAAAAAGAAACCACAGGGCCAAAATGGAGTCACTTATGTCAAGAGACCCAAGCCAGCAAACCAAGACTTACTACCTGACCTAACTGCAGTTCCACACACCCTCACCTCCACGTAAACTTTACCCTGTCAACCTGGAAAATGAACTGAACGGCCCCTTCTGTTCCCCGTAGGAGGGGGACATTGCCTAAAATAGTGCATCCTTTTCTAGTAATTTCTTTTTTTCAATCCCCTCTCTGCCTTTAAAAACCTTCCCTTCCCTGCAGCTCAAAGGAGCTCCTTTCCATTTGCTCAATGGGATGCTGCCCAATTAATGAATTGTTCAGTGAAGCCATTGGGACCTTTTAAATTACTCAGTTGCATTTCTATTAACAGATTACATAGTTTTTTTTTACAAATGCGATTGAATAGACCTCTCCTATAAGAATTCCAAATAATAGATGTAGACATTCAGCCATCCATCAAGTAAATGGAGATAAATCCCCTCTCCTAAAGTGTGGGCTCAGTGCAGTGTCTTCCTGCTCACAAAGACACAACTTATGCACATGGGAAAGAGTAACTTCATGGTGGGGAAGCCTGAACAACAATGCCTCAGCCAGGTGACCAACGTTAACACGGACAGTGACAAGTGTTCCCTTATTATAAAGTGATGACAGAGCACTTTACCTCCCTGATATGCTTCCTCAAAACCCATAATCCCAGTCTAATCAAGAGGAAAACAAATAAATCTCAATGCAAGACTTTCTACAAAATGCCTGACCAGTCCTCCTCAACACTGCCAAGGTCGTTGAAACAAAGCTGTCTGAGAAACTGTTACAGCCAAGTAGAGCCTAGAGAGACATGAGCAGGAAAAGGGACACCGGAGCAGGAGAAGAGAGAACAGAGGGAACCTGAATAAAATATGGACTTTAGTTAAAAATAACACATCAGTATTTGCTCATGAATTGTGACAATTCTGTAGAAGACTAGAAAGAAATTAAAGGTGAAATAAAAGAAACTTATTGTACTAGACAGGAAACCCAGAGGAAATGGGTGATTCCTAGTAAAAATACACATTAAAAAAAGGACCCTAAAATAAGGAAAAAACAAGCAGACCAATTATCCATCCAGGAACTGCTTCCTCCTGCTGGTTCTCTGCTTACTCTTCAAGGGTTTTCCTCTGCCAGGACAGAGAAGGAACAGGGACAGAGCTGTTCTGGAGCTCCCCTGAGACCTGACCCAACTCAGTCTTCCTCTCCCCAGCCATACCATGCCCAGTGAAGACACCGTGCACAGGGAGTCTCAGGAATTGTTGATTCTGATATGTCACCTGGGACTTTTTGGCTTGAAAGGAACTGGACACACTGAAGTAAAATAAATTAATATTTTTAAATGGTTGGAAAAAAAATAATACTTAGAAGAGGCAAGTTAAGAGTGTGTTTGGACTTTGTAGGCCCAGGGGCTCACAATTTCAGAGTGTGACCTGGACCATCTCCAACCCTCCATCCTGCTAAGTGCTTTGGAGTGGGCCTGTTCACAGGTACAGTCTCTCTCACTGCATCTGGGACCTCTAGCAACTCTAGGCTGACACCCACTCACTGTCCATTCTACTGAGAAGGGGTTCTCTTTCCCTTGGGGTCCATGAAAAGTCATGGCTTTAAGTGTCTTTGGCGTGGCTTGGGTCACACTCTCATCCTTGAAGCCATCAGAGTATCCAGAGGACAGAGCATGGGGTTGGGTAGACTTGGATCATACGCCCATCTGTGAGGTGGGTGGAAAGTGGGGTCTGCCCTCTGGAACTGTTTGGATGGGAGGCAGGTGAGATGTGGTTCACAAAGGCAAGCTGAGGTGCCGGACTTGGACATGAGAATAGATGCCGGACTGGGAAAGCAGCAGATTCCGCATCACTGGCGACTGACTGCACGGCTGTGGAATCTGAAACCCAAGGAAGGAAGGGGTCAACTTAAGGTCAGAGGCTGCAGCCGCCCATCCAGTGCTCTTGCTGTTCTCCCATAATGGCAAGACGCTCTTCCACTTGCTGAAAAAGCAACTTTGCTGTTGGTGGGAAACTCAAGGCTCCTGCCTAGGACATTGGGTCCTCGCATCTCAGAGACTGGAAGGCACACAGACCTCACTCTTCTCCCTGGGAGGAAGGAGCCCCGGAGTCACACCTGTCCCCCCCCCACATTAATCACCCATCCCCAAAGAACAAACTGGCTCATTCTCCAGTCTCTTCTCTCCTTTACGAAGAGCAGAGACCAAATACAATGATGGTTAGGAAATTATTGCTCAGTGAAGCAGTGGGAGACTCAAGATTATTCCACGGCACGGAATCCACACTTGGCAGGCTGTTCAAAGGCCACAGACCCTGGGTCATGCATGTGGCTCTCTGAGACCATGCAGTCTCAGTGAGAAACTGCCTGCTGGGAGACACAGGTTCTCCTATATCCTTGATTCTTAACAAGTATGTATATTGAAAGTTTACATTATAACCAGGAGGCCAAAGGACTACAGGGCCAGTTTGATGTATGGCTGCTGTAGCCAGGGCTACATTCTATGTTTGGAGGGTTATGACCTCTCTTGGCAGGCAGGCAGGCTGTGAGGGAGAAGGTGCTTGTCTCAACCACACAAATGTTGGCAATGGAAACAACCCAAGGGGCTGTCTACACTGTCCATGGACCTGTTAAATTGCCAGGAGCACAGTCAGCTTAATAATTGGCCATGGGGGTTTGTCAAGACCCAGGCTGGCCTGAGCTGGAGGACCACAGATGCCTGTCTGGTTGGTCGGAGGCCAAGGACTGTCCTGTCTGAGACCTGACTGTCTACTGCTGATCATTCGGATGGGATGAAGGATCCAGCCAGTGCCAGGAGAGCCCCACCAGCCCCAAAAAGGCTGCACATGGGGGCGGGTAGGCCACTGAAACCAGACCTGTATAAATCCACATGTGTCCACCAAGTGCCCTTGTGGGAAAGGGCTGTACTAGAACCTGGGGCTTCCCAGGCAGGGAGGGGACAGCAGGACCCTTCCCAGATAGGAGAGTGGAAGGACTCTGCATGATCTCCGAGACCTTCCAAAATCCTCGATGGGGGTTGAGTTGGAATTGATAGTCAGTTGCCAGGTAGACACTTCACTCTTCTTCTAAAGTCCGACACTGAGGGGCAAAAAAAGCAATGCTGTAGCTCAACCTCTAAAGCAAGTATGACCACAGGTGAATCCTGTCCATCCTAGAGGTTCATAAACATAGAGGGGAGCTAGAGTGTCTGTGAGTTCAAGCCCTGTTGGGCTCCACACTGGTGGGACCTACTTTAAAAAATCATTAAATAAAAATAAAAGAGCCTCTCTATAGTTTTGCTGCACCTCGCTGGTCTTGCGTTACAATCCTCTGCTATTTCCGAATAAACCTACTTGGCTGGTAAGATTACTGGCAGTTTTATTTTTAAAGTTAATACCTTATTTTGACTTATGTCTTTAGCCCTATCTTCAAATACAATCACATTCTGAAGTACTAAGGGCTAGGATGTCAACATAGGAATTTTTAGAAGGACAAAATTCAGCCCATAACAAGGACCCTCGTAAGGGAAGACGTGTTGTTTTTAAAAGTCAACAAGGTGTGGAGCTTCAAAGCACAGGCGTCACTTAGCGATGGAATGGCGGCGCAATTTGAAGGCGCCCTCGGCACACACCTGCCCACGAAAGGCGGGGACTCTACGGGCGACGGCACCTGACTCAGCAGAGGCTGGTGTGACACGGGAGAAAGCTTCTAGCAGGAGGCATGGCATACGGTAGGTTTACCCACCGCCACTGACCCAACAGGTCCGACCGGAAGGCGGGAGCCTGGCCTCCCGGCCGGAGGGAATTCGCCGCTACACGCGCCGGAAGTACTCCCAAGGGATTCGGGGACTGTGGGGACTCCCAGCACCGGCAAGCGCCCTCCCTTTTGCGTATTTCCGGCGCGACGGCCGACGTGATGACACCTGAGCCGGCGCCGGTTGTGCGGGCCCGTTCGCGCGTGTTCAGGGGCAGGTCCCGGAAGCAGCCCGTGCCGGGAGGGGCTCGTACTGGGGTCCGGGAATCCGGATCCTGGCCCAGCGGGTGGGCACCATGCGGCTGGGTTCCGGGACCTTTGCCGCCTGCTGCGTGGTGATCGAAGTGCTCGGGGTCGCGCTCTTCCTTCGGGGCTTCTTCCCGACTCCGGTTCGTTCCTCTGCCAGGACGGAGCACCAAGCAGAGCCCCCTGCGCCCGAACCCTCGGCTGGTACGGACCCCTCCCCGGTCGTGTCCGCTCCCTGGGCCCCACTTCCGCCAAAGGACCCTCCTTAGGGGCCGCGCCTCTCGGACTTCTCGGGGCCCTCGAGTGCTCTCCTCTTCTCTTCTGGTCCCCCTCGCAGGAGGCCTCTTTTTACCGCCCCAGCCTCTCTCTGTATCCCACTACTTTGTGGCACCCGCCACCACCCGCCATACCTCGATCTCCTCCCTGGTCGCCGCGAGGAGAGCTCTCCACGCCCAGGCTCCCGCCTCTCCCGACGTCGGCTCGTCCAGTCACGGCCCCTCCCCCTTCCCTGGACGAGCCGTTGCGTCACTCCCTTTGCGCTCAATGAGACACAGCAGATGAGATTCCTGCAGACCCCCTCCACCGCGTTTTCTTCTGTGACATTCTTCCGAGACCCGCTTCCCCCCGCCGCAGTAGCCCTCACCTACCCAGCAGTGCACACTAGGTGAAGCCTCTCCCGAGTTTGACCAGGCCCACGCAATACCAGCCGCCGACCCTGCAGACACGGTTTATGGACGCTTGCCCATCCCCTACCTGCTGCACTGTGTTTGGAATCAAGCTCCCCAAATGCCAGATACCCAGGAATCTCACGAAGGGATTCCCCTTTCCCAGTACTCACCATGCAAAGGGCAATTCATGCTTAATACTGGGGCTCCTTCAGCGTCCTTGTCATCCCCGCACTGTCTGCCAGTAACAGGTCCTTTTCTTTGGGTTGGGATAGGTACATATGACAGCATATGTGCTGGAGAAGTAGGCCAGAAGTAGATTATAAGGTGCTTGGGTGCTAAATACAGTTTAACATTCAATTTCCTTTTTCCTTTCAAACATTTTTAGGAGCCAGTTCCAACTGGACCAAGCTCCCACCACCTCTATTCAGAAAAGTTGTTATTATGCTGATAGATGGCTTGAGAGATGATTTTGTGTTTGGGTCAAAGGGTGTGAAATTTATGCCCTACACAACTTATCTTGTGGAGAAAGGAGCATCTCACAGTTTTGTGGCTGAAGCAAAGCTGCCTACAGTTACTATGCCTCGAATCAAGGTAAACAGTTTGACTTAATGTGTTGTAAGTCATGACTTGGCTTTTTGGGAGGTTTGAAGGGGCTCTCTGTACTCTTACTTGGAGTCCCAATTTTAATTTGGTGGAAATTAGTTTAGTGCTGTCCACCTGGCTAGGGCAATAAAATACTGATGAAACCTCACAAGATAGGAGAGAACTGAGACCCATGATTTGTGTCTCTGGTCAAGTAGCCCAGAGTTCACACTTGATGGAAAGCATAAACTCTTTAGAGCCCAGATCATTCAGGTCAGCCTAATCCAAAAGATAGTGTCCTCCTTGCTAACCTGGTCTCTTCTTTAATCATCAGTGGGTCACTTACATTCCAGAAAGGAGCCTTTAGGGTTAATCTAGTTCAGTCTGTTGACTTTATAGACAAGAAACAAATTCAGATAAGTTAGATGACTTGTCCACAACTGTGTGGTATAAATAATAACCAAACCTGCATGATCTGGCCTCAACAGTTATCACTGTTTCTACTGTATAACTCACTTTGAGGTGTTCAGCCTAGTGAGTGTGGCTTTGAAGTGCATAGTGCTTTACTCATGAACTATGAGTGGGAAAAAAAAAAAGAGTAAAGCTGTATTGATTGGCTCAAGAACTATTAAGCAACTACTATGTGTCAGTACCGTAATGGGTATGCAGTTGGGGCAAATAGTATCTGCCTTCATGGAGCTTTTAGGCACTTATGAGAGACATAGCCATAAAGCAAATGAGCAGACAAATTAATTTGTAGTTTTAAAGTGTGATTAATGCATGATGATGAGAAAGAGCAGGATGTGATGCTCAGTACTGGGTGGGATGGGAGGGGGCTCAATTTAGATTGAGGGTCAGAAAAGTCTGCCTGAGGAAAGTACACTAGAGTTTAAACTGGAAGGGTGAGTAAAGGGGAGGCGGCAGAAAGGGACAGAGGAGCTTCGAAGTTTGTGAATATGTTGCTGGCATGGTAAAATTGTCTCTGGTTGAGCCTTACATCTATGGCTGATTGTGTGACACCTTATTATTTGGTGAGAAGGAGCCACGTCTTGATTCAGTATTTAGTAGGTACTCGGTAATTGTTTACTGGATGAATAAAACTATCTGGGATTCAAAGGATTAATACTGCATCTTTCATTGACTTATTTTCTTGAGTTTCCCACTGTCTGCAACTTTTGGATGTAGTGTGTCCTTCATTCAGCAGTATTTATTGAGCTTCTTCTATGTATCACACACTGTTGTCAGTAAGAGGGATTCAGTGAAGAACAAGACAGCAAGTGTCCTATCCTCATGGAGCTTAATTTCTAATCGAGGGGGCAGAAAATATGTAAGTATACAAATAATCAAGACAGTTTCAGAAAGTGATATGTGCTGTGGAAGGAATCAGGGAGGAGACTATGACAGTAATGAGGAACAGGGAGGAGTGGGGCACCTTTAGTCAAGAAGCTCAGGGGTGGCCTCTCAGGAGTGCTCATTCTGCTGAGACCAGTCTTGTGAAAGCTAGAAGAAAGGTATCCAGGCTCCTCACCCTCAGGAGCACTGATTTATCTGTTCTAGCAAAGGTGTGGAAGGAACCCATTCCTCCTTCATTCTGGTAAGGAATCTGAGTAGGTTTATAAGAAAGCATGTAAATGGGTGTGCAGGCTCCAGGCTATGTCCGGACCTGCATGTCGGCTGCTGTGTTATTAGAGCCTCCTGTTTCCAGCTCGTTTGTGTCCTTTCATGAAACCAGTATTGTGCTTCATTTTGTTTATTGTGTTTTCAGGCCTTTGCAAGTTCTTGCTTCTCATTCCCCAGCAAGAGGGGAGCTAGAACAGGAAATACATACTGAAGTTAGGGTTACACAGCTCTAGAATTTGGCAGGATTGGGTAGTATTGGCTAAGGTGTGTGTCCCCTACCTTGCCTCCAGTTAGGGAAGGGATATATTAATCTTGAGGTATTGATGCAGTTGTCACGAAACGCTGATCTTAACGACTCAAGACTAATAGCACTTTCATAGCACTTTCTCATGTTAACTAATTTGTGAATGCTTTTCCTTTCTTCAGGGAATGTATAGTAACAGTAAGGAGCAGGTACTGACCAACTGACTACAGTGAGCACAGAGCACAGGCATTCTGTCATGCGCTGTCACAACAGCCCCATGACCTAGGCTCCATGAGGCAGGCACTGCCGCCTTCTCCGTTTTCCAGATGAGGAAACAGGCTTGACGTGGTAAAACCACACAGCTGGCATCAGAAACCGAACCTGGCCTAGGTGTGTCCGGTTCCAGCGCCTCTGTTGGTCACTGCTGAACAGGGTGACCAGGCCACATCCTCTTCAGTAGTCTCTGCAGAGCCCTCCTTCAGTCTCAGAAGGCCAGAAACCACTGTTCCCAAGGCCACAACAACCGCAGGATGACCTCCAAGGTGATGGTAGACTTGGGCTCTCACTTAGACTTCCTAGGGTTCCCAGCTGCCTGCATGCTTCCTGGGGTGAAGGGTACCAGGTAGTCCCCACCCTCCTCAAAAATGTCAGTGGGAACACAGCCTAGTGTGGGAAGGAGGCAAGTACCTTATAAAAGCCCCTGGGAAAAGGATGGACAGATTAGACCACATGGAAACCAAAGCCCTTTATGTGGTGGAAGACACTATAAATCAAGTCAACTGACACATGGTAAACTGGAAAAATTATTTACAGTTGACATCACAAACGAGATGGTAAGCTCATGATGTGTAAAGAGAATCTTACCAAGGACAACAATCCAATGGCAAAGGATATAAAGAAATCCACAGGGCGCCTGGGTGGCTCAGTTGGTTAAGCAACTGCCTTCGGCTCAGGTCATGATCCTGGAGTCCGGGATCGAGTCCCACATCGGGCTCCCTGCTCGGCAGGGAGTCTGCTTCTCCCTCTGACCCTCTTCCCTCTCGTGCTCTCTATCTCTCATTCTCTCTCTCTCAAATAAATAAATAAAATCTTTAAAAAAAAAAAAAAAAAAAAAAGAAATCCACAAAGGAAGACATTGAAATGGGAGTAAACATGAAAAGATTCTGTACTAGTAATCAGGGCAAGGCGACCTAAAGCAATCTGTAAGTGCAGTTTTTGTCTGTCAGATTGTAAAAATGTAAAGGTTGATGATGACCTCTTCTTCATAGGAGTTGAGGTAGACAGGTACTGTCAACACTGAGCCAGCCCCTGCACTGCTGCCTCTCTGGTCCAGTGTGCTGTGGCCTCCAGCCAGGACTGTAGAAGTCTCCCAGCACCCCCTCGTCCCCAGGCCCCATCTTCAGGCCCTGCGCTCATTTACATCTGCCTACTAACCCAGGCCTCAAGGCTGCCTGGTTCTGTCCCTGTTCACCTCTTCATCCTCATCTGAGCTGTCATTCATCCGCATAGCTCACACATCCTGCAAGCATGCTGCCCTCCTTCAGCCTTGGGGCTTTCACAGTTTGCTGTGTTCCCCTGGAGAGCCCCACTGTACCTCCCTTCCCCTCCCCTAGATGACAGGTCAGCCTTCAGGTCTCAGCTCAAATGGCACTTGCGTTGCAAGCTTGTTAAAATTCATGTCCATTAAAATGGTCTTGGTCCAAATACTGGAGTACTTTGTAGCTGCTAAAAAAAAAAAAAAGTAGCTGTGTGTTTTCTGGGAAGAGAAGTTCAGGATATGTTATTGAAAAATGAATACAAGTTGCAGAATGGTTTATTACCATTGTATATTTGTGATTATACACATACAGGAAAAATATGAAAGGGTACTTACCCAAAGTAACTGGTTACCTATAAGTAGTAAAATTTTGGGGTGAAAGAGAGGCTCACATTTAAAAAAAAAATAATTTCATTGAGATAGAATTTTCATACAGTGAAGTGCAGACATTTTTATGTGTACAGTCTGGTGAGATTTAACAAATGTGGTATATCCATCAACCCCCCACCTCAACTCTGGATTCTGATCCCCCACCCCAGGAGTGGTGGTTCTTGCTATCATTTTGTTTGTTTGTGAGTTACTTGCCTAAACTTGATCTGTAGAGTCTGTCTCCCCTGGAGTGCACAGTAACTGGTATCTGCTTATTTTTGTTTTAAATTCTGGTTTTTATTTTTAAGTTGGTCTTGTGAAAGGTCACACCTAGGTGAGCATAGTTAGTGGTTAGCCAATGACTGGTCAGAGGTTGTGCTTAAACACCTAGGCCTTCCACCCTTTGCAGGGGTCTGTGTGTGGTTCATACTCACTGTTCAGGCACCTAATACACCTGCCCTGTCAACTTTCTGTGTGAGTAGGGCCTCCTCTTCAGCTGGAAGGAATGGGTTACTAGGCACGGTCTGATCTCTCCTGAGTGCACAATCAGCCCCATGTGTGCACGCGGCTCTGTGGGCGCTTAGAGAAATCTGCTATACCTGTCTCATTCCCCAGACCCCATTTTTTTTTTTTAATTTTAATTTTCCTTTAAGTAGGCTCCATGCCCAGCGTGGAGCCCAATGTGGGGCTTGAACTTACAACCCTGAGATCAAGACCTGAGCTGAGATCAAGAGTCAGATGCTTAACCAGCTAAGCCACCCAGGTACCCCTAGCCCAGATCCCTTTTTTTTTTTTTTTAAGATTTTATTTATTTATTTATTTATTTATTTATTTGAGAGAAAGTGAGTGAGAAGGAGAGCACAAGCTGGGGGAGAGGCAGAGAGAGAGAGAGAGAAGCAGACCCCCCACTGAGCAGGGAGCCCGACGATGCGGGGCTCGATCCCAGGACCCCGGGATCATGACCTGAGCTGAAGGCAGACACTTAACCGACTGAGCTACCCAGGCGTTCCTAACCCAGATCCCATTTTTTTTAAGATTTTATTTATTTGAGAGAGAGCACAAGCTGGGGGAGAGGGAGAGGGAGAAGCAGACTCCCCACTGAGCAGGGCCTGACGATGCAGGGCTCGATCCCAGGACCCTGGGATCATGACCTGAGCTGGAGGCAGACGCTTAACTGACTGAACCACCCAGATCCCCCCCAGATCCCATTTTTAAATGTTGGGCTTGTCTTGTACCACAAACAGCATTGATGCCTTAGGCAGCTGTGATGTTGGCCTTCCTTGTTTTCAGCACATCCCTGGCATGGGACTTCTCCGTGCAGCTCCAGGTCAGATGGACCCCTCCAGGTCCCCATGGCCACTGTGTCACAGGGGGAGGGGGAGGGGGAGGAGGGCAGCCTCTGTTAAAACACCACAGATACTCACAGCTCTTCCTGAGATTCAGTAGTTTGTCTTAGATAAGAACTTCTCAATTTGTTGTATATCCTTGGTAAGTTTTCAAAGTCTTGAAATGGTTGTTTTGGGCAATTCTATCCCATTTTATTATTGCTCTTAGCGGAGAGAATTTGCCGAGCTCCTCTGACATTCCAGAAATCAGGTTAATTCATATTTGCTGTTTTTGCTGTTAAAGAAGACCTGGCGAAATTATGCCTATTGGCATGATACAGATTTCTGTTTATTTTCATTGCACAGGTCGGTGTCTGGATGCCAGTGTCATGGGTTGTTGGATAACTCTAGGTCACAGGAGACACATGACCCTTTACTATGGCCTCAGACTCTGTGCTAAAGCGAGGGTGGTTGTTGACAAAATTCTATGTCAAAAACATATGGGGATACGTCACACCCACCCTTTCCTCCCAGAAATTATGGTGCTGTGTCTCTGTGTGTGTGTGCATGCGGAGCAGGGGTGTCCCACCAGCATCCCTGGGCCAGTTTACTATGAGAATTTCTAAGTGTTCTTGCTTAGAGACTGCTTTCCTTCCAGGGTGTGTGAGAGGCTGCTCGTTCACATGGCATGGACATTAGAATTGCTAGGTTGTAAGATGAGTACACGGAGTTTGCTCGTCACACAGAACAGATTTGAAGCTTAGGTGAGGACCTGATGGGAAGTGGAGTATACAGGTTTATGTTTTCTGTGCATACCACACTTTTTTTTGCCATTTTCTTCAGTTGCTATAACCTACAGCTTTTCTGTCCATCATGGTCGTCCAGCTGCCCACAGCCTCCTCCTTTATCTGCTCATTGGCTGAAATCCAGTCAAGTCTTTGAGATCAAGTTTGCTAGTGTGCCAGAACCTGTGTGCAGCTTTCCCCTCTGTCCTACCACTGACCCAGCTTCCAGTATTGGGGGTGTCCTAGTTTTATGCTCTCCTCTTTCATCCGTAATATGATCTTCGGCACTCCTTCCCATGCTACGCTTTGGATTCCGTAGTCTAATTTCTTGAATGTTTCCTCCTGCAGGCGTTGATGACAGGGAGCCTCCCTGGCTTCATCGATGTTGTCAGGAACCTCAATTCCCCTGCACTGCTGGAAGACAATGTGATCACACAGGCAAAAGCAGCTGGGAAAAGAATTATCTTTTATGGAGATGAAACATGGGTGAAATTATTCCCAAGGCATTTTGTGGAATATGATGGAACAACCTCATTTTTTGTGTCAGATTATACAGAGGTCAGTTTTTTTTAAATAAGAAAGCTTTGTCATACTAGCTAGAGTCTGATACCCTGTCAGTGAGAGGCAACATTGTTTTGTATGTGGCTTTTATTAGTATACTGGGAGAGGTATGGAGAGATTGTAGACATTGTTCATGCACATAATCAGTTACAACCCAGAGACATGAACCCTGTTGGAGATGTGAACAAAGTTCTCTTGGAACACCTGAGCACCTGTTGTTGCGGTACGGAGGGTTAGGAAGGGCTTCCCAGCAAGGAGCCATTTAAGCTGTTTTGAGAAGTGAGTGGGGACTTCCCAGTGGACAGAATGGGGGTGGCAGCATTGGTACGAGGCAGAGCCTAAGGGTTCCAGAGGATCCTTGAGGCTATTGGTTTTCCTGTTAGTGCAGCAGTGTCCCCAGTGGGGAGGTAGGAGGACAGATGGTGAGCTGGGTGGAGTCAGGTGCTGAGGGGCATTGCGCTGTGCTGGGAGTGCAGTCTCCAACAAGGAAAAAGGGTGTGATTAGACCTGTAGTTAGAAAATTGACCCTGGAAGCAGAGGGAGGCCCCACAGAGCAGAGACAAACCCACACCAGCTCAGCTTGCTGGGCCTGGTAGAGTGTTTGCAGTCTTGCTTACGTTAATACCCTTTGCTAAAGCTCACCTCTGTACATGCAGCAGTTAATGTCCAGGAGTGAGTTTCCCTGTCCTCTGTCTTACCACTCAGAGGCCCTTCCCTTTGTAGAGACATTTCAGTGGGAGGGAGATGGGCCAGCTGAATGGTCAGGGCTGACCAGGCTCATGGTTCTGTCGGGGGCTCCTCGACCACTAGTTGCTCAGAGCTGTATCTCTTTCCTCCCAGAACAGCCTTCACATAGGACACACTTAGATGCCCTCAACTTGACCCCAGCTTAGTGTTAATTAATTCCCAGTAGGGGTCCCACAGAATGTTTAAGTTACCTGTATGGTATCTATACCTTAGAAACATGAGGACGGTATTAGTGACAGCTTAATCTAATGCTAATATTTGTTTAACTTTTTTATGACAGGTTCTTCTGTGTGTGTTTAGGGCTTTTTTTTGGGGGGGGGGTTCTTTTCAGACTCTGAGTCCAGTTACCTAAAACAAATGCCTAGATTTTAAAAGGACTGTATCACTTTTCCTTAGAGAGTGTAGATCAAGGGAAATAAAGGAAGCTATTCATACGTACTTTTCCCCCTTTACAGGTAGATGATAATGTTACGAGGCATTTGGATAAAGTATTAAAAAGAGGGGATTGGGATGTGTTAATCCTCCACTACCTGGGACTGGACCACATTGGCCACGTCTCTGGGCCCAGCAGCCCTCTGATCGGGCACAAACTCCGGGAGATGGATAGCATCCTGATGAAGATCCACACCTCACTGCTGTCCGAGGTGAGGCTCACTATGGTGCGCTGTGCATCACCATGCCAGTGTCTCCTAGGAGATACCAAGTTTCTGAAGTGGACTTGAGACCTCTGTGAACGCCACGCCCTCCATCACTCAGTTCGCCTGTAAGCACAGAGCGCAGGCTCAGCCTCCCAGCAGCTTTGACTGTGTCCACCATTGGCCCATTCATCCCACTACTAGTTCCTGAATGCCTGTCCGGGCATCTGTAGAGCTTATACTGTAGCCAGGAAGGACAAATGAGGATAATCAATGAGTACATAAGTACTAGGCAAAGGGGACAGCAGCTGAGAGAAACAGAATGGTGAGAGCGGCTGTCCTTCAGGATGTGTGACACAGGAGCAGAGCCTTGAAGGGAAGGAGGGGCAGATATGCCCTCTGTGAAGGTGCATTCCAGGTGAAGAAGTAGCAAGAGCAGGGCAGAGCCTGCCCGGCACATCCAGGAGCAGCAGAGGCCCTTGGCTGGAGCCCCAGGCTGAGGGGCAATCCCACTTGACACATAAGGAGACAGGTGTGACAAGTCATGTGTCTAGGCTCTCATGGCTCAGCAGTGGCAAAGACAGAAGCCAGGCCCAAATCCTCTGCCGAGAGGCCCTAAATATAACCCTCCTGTGCTCCATGACCTCATATGATTCTATTTGTTTTATTTATGATATTATTTGTCTTTCACCCTTTGATCTAGCTGTAAGTTCACAGGTTAAAAAAAAGAAAAGTCTAACTCACTTATAAAGAGTTACTAATGGGGCGCCTGGGTGGCTCAGATGGTTAAGCGTCTGCCTTCGGCTCAGGTCATGATCGCAGGGTCCTGGGATCGAGCCCCGCATCAGGCTCCCTGCTCAGTGGGGAACCTGCTTCTCCCCCTCCCTCTGCTTCTCCCCCTGCTCATGTTCTCTCTCTCTCCCTGTATCTCTGTTGTCTCAAATGAATAAATAAAAAAATCTTTAAAAAAAAGTTACTATTTATATAGTAAAGGTAAAATCTAAAGTCATTTTCTTAATAAGATCATGTGTTCTCCTCAGTCTGAATGCAATTGAAATATTTTTCCTTTGCCTTATAGGAGAGAGAGACTCTTGTACCCAATTTGCTGGTTCTTTGTGGTGATCATGGCATGTCAGAAACAGGAGGTCACGGCGCCTCTTCCGTGGAGGAGCTAAACACTGCCCTGATCTTAATCAGTTCTGCATTTGAAAGAAAACCTGGTGAGGATTTAGGAATGTTTACTGTTTTAAAACTGTATTTTATGCATCTGTTTTCTGTAGATCGATTTTAATTTTAAAAAATCATTTTTTGGAAGCTGTGTAAGTTTGAAATATCCTGAGCAATGTGAGGATGAAAATTAATGGGGCAAGGGGCAGCCAGGATTTGGAGTTTACATTTCTTACCCCAATTTTTAAAGTACAAATATTCTTTTTAGGAATTTTGTTGTATGAATGTGACTGCCTGGATATCTGGAACTATTAATAAAAATTACCAGTAGCTTCGAGACATCTCAACACATGGGAACTGAAAGAAAGAAACATTAAAAATTAAAAATTTTTTTAAGATTGTACTTATTTATTTGAGAGAGAGACAGAGAGAGAAAGAAAACATCAGCAGGGGGGAGTGGGAAAGGGACAAGCAGACTCCCCGCCGAGCAGGGAGCCCGATGCGGGACTCGAACCCAGGACCCCAGGATCACGACCTGAGCCG
This sequence comes from Callorhinus ursinus, assembly GCF_003265705.2. Classification (NCBI taxonomy): domain Eukaryota; kingdom Metazoa; phylum Chordata; class Mammalia; order Carnivora; family Otariidae; genus Callorhinus; species Callorhinus ursinus. The sequence goes on from NW_027397066.1 coordinate 17,062, forward strand.
AAGGCAGACGCCCAACCAACTGAACCACCCAGGCGCCCCAATCATTAAAATTTTTACAAACGATCTTTTGAAACTCTGAGGAGTCCTAGGGTCAGTCAGAGCAGAACCAACTGAGGCCCAGCGCTCCGTCCCGGGCACGGGCCACAGCCATGTGCCCTGCCCCTACCAGCCTGTACTTCCTCTGCCTCCTCACTTTGCAACACGCCCGCCTTCACTCACCGGTTACTTCTGAGTTGGACGCTCTCTGTCCCCCTCACGTGACCCTTCAGTACCACCGGGCGTTTCTGAACCCTAGGCCTGCCAGCTCCCGTTTGACTGGTTTTCTTCCCACCTCTTGCATTGCTGTCTAGTCTTTGCGAGCTTAGCCCCTGGCCCCTTCTGGACTGCCTCCTAGTTTCATTCTACATTCACTCCTCCGATGACCTCGTCCACTCCCATAGATTTGTCTCTCTAGCTGTCTCCTCTTTTCCCATCTCCGGACTGTCTGTTCAGCTGCCTGACACCTCCGCTTGAGTCTCCCAAAGGTAGAGCAACTGTGACAGCTTCACGTCTAATCTGCCCTCTCGTAATCCCCTGCTAGCAAATGGCACCTTCATGGGATTCTTCCAGGTAGAAATGTGGACGTCCCACTTCACCCTCCATCTCCCTTGCTCCCCACATTCCAGACCATCCCCAGTCTATACATAAAACTTTTCAGTAGCTGAACTTTGGATCAAGTAACAATCCCACGTGAGGCTTCTTTCCTACCTCGCAGCTTCGTCCTGAACCATATTACCATTACTCACTGTGTCCTGGCCTCTGCCCTTCACACAGGTCCTCCAGGTGACAAGCTCTTCCCCATGTGCCCAACTCCGTCATTGTCTGCCCCTCAGCCTACTTGTCCATTCATCCCTGGTTTCAGCTGACGTCACTGGCTCATCCGTGAAACTAAATTGCCCTCCCTCTGTTCGTCATTCACAGCAGTCCACGCATGCTGCCCTCCTTCTTCACTTAGATTTTAATTACAGACTTATTTGTGTGATGCGTGTAACAGCCTCCTCCTCTCTGCACTTCAGGCTACAGTCAGGCAGCGCCAAATCTTTTTATTCATTGGTACATGCTTGTCTCGGGCCTAAACATTGCCTGGTATGTGATGGGTGCCAAAAAGGATTGTCGAATGAATGAATCTCCCACTTGAGCGAGGATTGGTTGAGGAAGAATCTCTGTTGATTTCCTTCGATCTTTTTGCAACCCTTCCTCCTCTCAGACATCTGATCTCCTAAGATACAAGTCATTAGCTCTTGAAGGGACCTGAGCCTTCCTATTCTAGGTGTCTTACTGAAGCCTGTCTTCCAGTGAGCGCACACACTACCCACCAGAGCACCTGCCTTCTACACCTGGCTTTCCCACACTGTGTACCCAAAGCAGGGTCCCATGTGGCTCCCCTACCTGAGCGAGAGCCCCATGCCAGAAACGCCCTTTCCACTCATCCATCCGGCAGAGGTGTGCTGAGTTCCTGCCGTGGACTAGGCACTGTGCTGGACACTGTGGGCAGCCTCCACCCTCAGGGAGCTTGTAATCTGGGGAGCAAAAGAGACAACTAAGCCGGTGGTTTTTATTATAAGGATGTTAGGCTCATTGTTGAACTAAAGTGCTGATGTTTCATCTCCAAGACAGGTATTTAAGAATGTCCTCCTTGGGAGGCCTGACTGTGTCTTCGGTGCCAGGAACCACCAGGGAGGCTGCACGTGCAGGACACCTGACAGGGTGGTTCAGGTCACTGACCTCAGTGCCAATAGTGGGTTCCAAGTTTTTTGTCACTTGTTTACTCGTGTCAAGAATGGTTGTGTTCAGTTGTCTTGTTATGCTTATTTTATGAGCCAGGACGGCACTGCAAGTAGCTCGCTCAGAGTCAGTATTAATTTCAGGACAGTAAACCCCCACTTACCCCCCTACCCCTAGCTGCCAGCAACTGCTAATCTTTTCTCCATCTCTGTCGATTTGCCTCTTCTGGACTTTTCCTGTAAATGGGCCCTGTAGTACGTGGCCTCGTGTGACTGGCTGCTTTCATTTGCGTAATGTTTTCAAGGTTCATCCAGGTTGTAGTGGTGGCAGGACTTCATTCCTTTCTTTGGCTAGGTTATGTTCCACGTGATGGATAGACCACATCATGTATCCATTCATTAGTTGATAGACATATGGGTTGTTTCCACTTTTCAGCTATTATGAATAATGTTGCTGTGAACATTTGGGAAGTTTTTGTGTGGACAGATGTTTTCTTTTTTTTAAGATTTATTTATTTTAGAGAGAGAGAGCGAGAGAGTGTGTGCAAGCAGGGGGAGGGGCACAGGGAGAGGGAGACAAGCAGACTCCACGGTGAGTGGGGAGCCCAACGCGGGGCTTGATCCCAGGACCCTGAAATCATGACCTGAGCTGAAATCAAACGTCGGACACTTAACTGACTGAGCCACCCGGGCGCCCCTGGACAGATGTTTTCATGTGGTGGTGTTTTCTTCCTCCAGTACAGTTTTGCCCCACCTACCTTCACTGTGCTGTTATTGTCACATATGGTACATTTCCTTTTTTTTTTTTAAGGTTTTATTCATTTATTTGAGAAAGAGAGCAAGCGAGCATGAGTGAAGGGTATCTGCTTCTCCCTCAAGAGAGATCACTGAGCAGGGAGCCCAGTGTGGGGCTTGATCCGAGGACCCCAGGGTCATGACCTGAGGCAAAGGCAGACGCTTAAGCAACTGAGCCACCCAAGCGCCCCAAATACAGAACGTTTCTACTATATACGTATATTTTATATAATGGCTTTTTAAATGTGTTCTTATGCTGTTTTATAATTGTATAATTACTTTGCTTGTTTTATGGATCAAAATTAACATCTAGAGTCACTTGTTTTCAGCCTGAAGAACCTCCTTAGCATTCCTTATAATGCAGGTTTGCTAGCAATAAATAGTTTCTTTTTTTTGTTGTTCGTTTTTAATCTGGGCTATCTTTATTATGCCTTCATTTCTAAAAGATAGTTTTGCGGGGCACCTGGGTGGCTCAGTCATTAAGCGTCTGCCTCCGGCTTAGATCATGATCCCAGGGTCCTGGGATCGAGCCCCGCATCGGGTTCCCTGCTCGGTGGGAGGCCTGCTTCTCCCTCTCCGACTCCCCCTGCTTGTGTTCCCTCTCTCACTATCTCTCTCTCCGTCAAATAAATAAATAAAAATCTTTTTTAAAAATAAATAAATAAATAAACAAATAAAAGACAGTTTTGCTGGGTAGAAGACTCTGAGCTGACCATTCTTCTCTCTTTCAGTACTTTGGGTGCTCTGTCCCACTGCCTTCTGGCTTGCACGGCTTCTGATGAGACATCCTATCAGTCTGACTGGGCTTTCCTTGTCTTGTCTGCCAGCACTTTCATTATATGTCCGTGTGTTTTGTGTTTATCCAACTGGGAGTTCACTGAGCCTCTTGGATGTGTAGATTAATGGTTTTCATCAAATTTGGGAGTTTCTGTTTTTTTCAGATTGTATAATTTTATCAATCTGCCTTTAAATTTGTTGATTCTTCTGCCAGTTCAGTGCAACTGTAGCGAATTTTTCATTTCGGTTATTGTATTTCTCATCTTCACAGTTTCCATTGATTCTTTTCTTTATAATTTCTGTCTCTTTGTTGATAATCTCAATTGGATGACACATTGTCTTCAGACCTTCCTTTACTTGTCTATGCATGTTTCCTGTAGCTCTTTGAACGTGTATATAGTGGCTGCTTGCAAGCCCATCTGTTACCTCTAGGGGTCTGGGCCCTTTTCTGGAAGGTTCTGTTGCTTTTTCTTCTGAGTCATACTTTCCTGCTGCTTTGCGTAATTGCTCATAGTGTTAGGTGAAAACTGACCATTCCAAATAATATATTGCAGCAACTCTGGATTCTGACCCCCAGCCCCTGCCCCTGGGGCTGTCATCATAGTTGTTCCCTTGTGTATTTGCTGAGCAGCAGGGCTGGGCCACTTCAGTGCAGTCCCTCTCCCGCAGCACGGAGTCTGCTGTGGCTCTCGTGCTGGCACAGCCGCCCTGGGTGACAGTGGTCTCACTGACACCTTGTGCCTATCTCTCTCTGTGATGGCTGTGCCAGGCTGTTGCCTCTGTTGCCGTCACACCCAGCTTCAGGCTCCACTCATTGCCAGCCGATTGCCTTATTTTTGACAACTTATAATAAATGTGCTCCACAATCTGATCTCGTGTTTGAGCCCCTTTGCAGGGTCATTTTCGAGGCCATTCTCTGAGGTGGTTCTGACCCTTGTCTCCTGGCGCTCTCTGCGAGCACCCAGCTGTCCTGTGGTGTAGCTTGTGGCTGTCATGAAGCTACCAGCCTCCTCTCAGCTGCCCACCTCCAAAATCTCCATTGTTTTCAAGAGCATTCCTAGGCTTGAATTCACCACCTTCTGTTTCAGACAAACTCAGTTCTTTCGTGGGGAGCTTTGCTCTGTTCTGTGGCCTGCCCTGGGCAAAATGAGCCACCGTTTCTAGTTATGGGCAGTGACAGCAGTCCCTTTCTCTTGGGGGCTCTGTGTAGTAGCCTCTGGTCTTTTCCACTAGCCTCTTCTGGGGGCAGCCTCCACCCTGCAAGCAGGCTGGGGTAGAAATTCTTTATGGGGCTGGGCAGAAGAAGAGAGTTCCCAGGCACTCAGCTGGAATTGAGCCTCTACACCACATAGCTGAGGAGGATGGGCAATGCTGGCAGCCTGTTCCTCCCCGGGAGAGCTCAGAGCCCTCACAGGGACCCAGGGGTGAGGGAGCCCCATGTTCTTTGCTGCATCGTCTCAGAGCAGAGTGTGTCCCACGGAGCTACAGGGGGGAGGGAGGGAGTCATGGTTCCTCAAGTGCCTCACACTCCCCTGTTCTTACCAAGCTTTCGGAGATTTTCTTGAACAAAGATTTCTTCATTTGCTGTATGACCCTAGATGGTTTCCAGAGGCTATAAATCGTTGTGATGGTGGTGGTTTTTATAATTTTTGCCAGTTATGCTTGTTTTCCTGGCAAGCAGATCTACAGAGCTACTCAAGCCACCCTTCCTGATAGGTCTTTGAAGGCTTATTTGTATCCTACAGATTCATGTAAATTTTTGTTGCTTATTCTAATAAAAATGAATCTTAAGGTGTTTATTATTCTGAAAAATAAGCAGTTTTGAATTGTGTACCATGTGATTTCAAGTACCCCCATCCTGCTACTATCCATCCCCAGAGTTCTGACCTCATGCCTCTGCTCTGCCTCCACACAGGGCAGAGCAGGTATATTTTATGGTCTTCCTCCTGCTAACAGGATGTAAGCTCCATGAAGGGAGGGAGTTTGCCTGTTCTTTCATATTCTATCCCTCAAGCCCAGAATGGTGGCCTATAGTGGCTCTCTCATCAGTAATGTGTGAAAGGTGGCTTAGCTGGACGGAGCACATTGCCAGAGCCAGTGGAGAGGAGACAGGTGGGGGAAGACCTGGGTGCTGGATGGGGAGAATGATTTTCTGAACTGCTTTTCCTTCTTCTACAGGATAAAACCCACTGTGTAATGTGGCCTCCCTTGTATTGGTATTACAGAATTACAGTTCTCAAAATATTGCTGGCAAGAGCTAGTCACACTAATCAGTAGAGCAAAATCAAGAGGCCAAATCTAAACCCCAGTAGATCTGGGCATTTGGTGACCAATGTGGGTGGCATTTCATATTAGTGGAGAAAAGACGAGGCATTCTGGAAGTTATGTCAGGACCTTCTGGAAAAAAATCATGCTGGGAATCCATCTCATTCTTTGAACCTGTGTAAATCCCAGGTCAAAACATTTAAATGTTTTTTTAGAGACTCCTTATTATGTAAATTTTCAGACATACAAAACTAGTCTAAACAGTGTAATAAACCCCCAAGCTCACCACCCAGTTTCAGTGGTTATGGGCCAGTTATGGCCAATCTTTTTTTCTTTCTTTCTTTCTTTTTAAGATTTTTATCTATTTATTTATTTGAGAGAGAGAGAGAGAGTGTGAGAGGGAGAGCATGATACGCGTGAGGGGCAGAGGAAGAAGCAGACTCCCCGCTGAGCAGGACCAGGCTGATCCCAGGATTCAGACCTGAGCCAGAGGCAACCGACAGCTGCCCAGGTGCCCCTGTTACGGACATTCTTACATCTTCTGTCCTCTGGCTTGTTTTCCTCTCCTGTTTTACTTGGAAGCAGGTGTCTAGAAGTTATGTGCTTTTCTTACTTTCTTAACATAGTCTTGATACTGTTAGCAAATTTAAAATACGGTATTAATTCCTTTATTCATCAAATGGTCAGTGTTCAAATTTCCAATGTCTGTCTCCCTCTTGAGTTGTTTGAGTTAAGATACCAATAAGATCCATGCACTGAGATTGGTTGGTGTGTCTCTTTATGTCTCCTTCGTCTATAGGTCCTCACTCCATCCTCTTCTATTTTACCACAATTTATTTGGGTTTTTTTAAGATTTTATTTATTTATTTGAGAGAGAGAGAGAATGAGAGATAGAGAGCATGAGAGGGAAGAGGGTCAGAGGGAGAAGCAGACTCCCCGCTGAGCAGGGAGCCCGATGCGGGACTCGATCCCGGGACTCCAGGACCACGACCTGAGCCGAACGCAGTCGCTTAACCAACTGAGCCACCCAGGCGCCCTCCATAATTTATTTGTTGAAGAAACCTGGTTATTTGTCCTGGGGAGTCTTCCTCTGCACTGTCTGCTGAGATGTCCTCTGTGAATCCTCTCTGCCCAGGAGGCAGATTCAGATCCCTTTGGTTTGGTTGGTTTTCATAAGGCTGTTTCCAGCAGGATGCACACAGTGTCTGACTGTGTTGTGAAGCCAGTAGCCATCGATGAACAACTAGTAATTCACTGGAGGTTGCAAACAGTGATACTTTAATTGTCTAATTCTTTTTTTCATTAACTAGACAGACTAATTCTGTAAGGAGAATCTTCCCCAATCTACTTTATTACCTAGCAGTACCATTTTTGTAACAGAGGTAGGAGTAAAGATGAGTTATTCTTTCCACTTAATTTCCAGTTTCAGATCAGTGAATTAGTTCACTGTGAGTTCACTAGCGTGCTTCAACTATGACCAATTAGGGTTTTGTGTTGTTGGTGTTCAGTAGCATTGTAAACTCATGGATTTGAGCATAGTTTGTTTCAATTCAGTATAAATATTATTCTTTTTAATATTCAGATTGTCCCATCTTTGGCCAGTAGGAGCCTCTGATTCAGATTAGCTCCTGAGTCCTTCCAACTTTAAGGTCTCAAACACCTTCGTATCTCTGAGGGCTCTGTTGTTGCCGGGTCTGAAAAGTTGTTCCAGCCTCTTGTGCACAATTCCTTGCCTAGACCTAGAATCAGCTGCTTTTCCAGGATTCCCTCGTTCCTTTCAGTGGAAAGGGATCTTTGAGGACCACCATCTCAGAGCTAGCAGTACTCATGGATATTTGCATAGTTATCATTTCTGGACAAAGCAAGGAAATCTTTTTAAGATAGAATTGGTCTTGGGCTTGTCTTATTACTTGCAGTGCACATTCACTACTGTAAAATGAAATTCTTAGATCTTCATCTGTTCTCTCTTTCTCCCAAGCTTAGAATCCTGGTTGTCTACAATAGCCCGGATATGAGTATCACATAATGACCCACAATAGTCTCAGTATAACACCAGCACCACCACCTTCATCAGTGCCAAAAGCAGTTTAAGGTGGGCTTTTTGCTTTGGATTTTGTTTTGTTTCAGATCAAAGCACTTAATATGAGAAAATACTAGAAGAAAACAAATGATAATACTGGAGTAGAAGGTTCTTTCTAAGTATAACCCAAAAGCCGTCAGTGGAGGGTTGGTCAAGAAAAGATTAATGTATTTGACCAAATTAAAAAGAAAAATTCTATACAACCAAAAAGTACCATAATCAAAGTAAAACCTCTATAAACCCACACTAGAGTGTCTAAGGTACTCCCACCAAGCACCAGCTCCCCTGGGTAGACTTCCCTGGTGGCCCCCTCAATTCCCCTCAGACCTGTATTGTAGTTGCACAGGGGGGAGGCGGGGGCGGCCGGGGGGTTGCTGGGTGTTCTCTTTACAGATGAGAAAAGTCTAACAAAGTCGAGTTCTTGTCCAAGGCATCAGCTGGATAGCGGGAGGGCAGGAGTGTGAGCCCAGTGTCCTGCTGTGGCACCCATTCTCCTTGCAAGGGTTAGTAGGGAGGCCAGTCATTGCTACGACTTGAAGCCCTTCAATTGCTGGGGCCATCAGTAGGCAGATGTCTTGTTTGTTGGAGTTGGTTATAGGCCTTGGCCCAGCTGAATCCAGCCTCATTCTGCTCTCCCCAGTTAGAGGTGCCTTCTACTGTTCAAGAGCCGCTGAGATGCCTGTGTTCATTCCTCAGTGCTGTGTAGACCTCTCTGAACCCACGGGGGTGGGGCCACCAGAGATCCACCATCATCCTGGTTCAGGAGGTTGACTGTTGACCTCACCAAAGCAACCATCCCTCAGCCATCTGCAGAGCTACCTTCTCTCTCCATGCCCAGCCCCGGCTCTGAAACTCACGCAATATTGAGTTTCTTGTGTTGGTATCTCTCCCACATATTGTATGCTACTTTGGGGAAGGCCCCGTGCCCACACAGAATGAGTGTTTAGTAAATTTGTTGACAGAAACGCCAGTGAGGTGATTTCTCGATGAATGTACATGGAATGCTTTGAAGAGGTGCGTAATTCGTCAGCAGGTCAAGGGAAGGACCACCATCGTACACACGTTTGAGAGCCCGTCACGTAAACCACTCTCTTTTCTCTAGGTGACATCAGACGTCCAAAGCATGTTCAACAGACTGACTTGGCTGCAACCCTAGCAATAGGGCTCGGCCTCCCGATCCCAGGGAACAGTGTCGGCAGCCTCCTGTTCCCTACGGTGGAAGGGAGACCGGTGAGGGAACAGCTGAGGTTTTTACATTTAAATGCAGTGCAGCTCAGCAAATTGTTGCAAGAGAACGTGCCCTCATACACAAAAGGTAACTCAGTTAATAGACTACTTCCACTGCGCCTGGTGTTTTCCTGTGTTCACCTCAGTCTTTGACTGTACTTCGGTTTTCTTAGAACCCGACCGTCACCGTTAGCAACACCCACAGATATAATGATCTACATCGAGCTCTTTCGTAACTGTATTCGCTCAACAAATAGGGAGTTTTTTCACGAAGTTCCTATCTGGCTGAGAACTGTTAAAGGCACCTGAGACACAGGGGCTCTGCCCTCATGGTAAGCTCCATGCGGAGAAGTGGCAGCAGCTATCAGATGGTGACGAGTGCCTCAGAAAAAGGGTGGAGTGGGGAGGGCATGGGGAGCGCAGGTGGCTGAGGGCTGTCGGGGCAGAGGCCTGGCCTTTGAGACTCAGAGGGAGTGTGTGGCAGATGCAGGACCCTGCAGTGGGGACGTGTCTGCACATTCAAAGGGTGACCAGGGGACAGAGTGGCCGGAGCAGGGTGAACCGGGGCAAAGCAGAAGGAGACGAGGTCAGAGGGATATGGAGGCCTTTTAGGCCTGGGGGGGCTCTTCTGTCGTGAGCTAGGTGGGGAGCTCATGCAGCCTTCCGTCCAGAGTCTGAGATCTTCGAGCTGCATCTTCAGAGGCTCTCTCGGGTGCCCGTGTGGAGGATTCTGCCTTGTGTTGTAGGAGAGTCTGAAGGCTGCTGCGGTACCCCAGTGAGAGGTGTGGTGAGGGCCCAGGCAGTGGCGTGCCATATCCAGCACGGATGGCGGCATTCCAGGTATATTTTGAAGGCAGTGCAAGCAGGATTTGCTGATGCACTGGACATAAGGTGCAGGTGAACCAGAGGCATAAGGAACACCTTGGCATGTTCAGCAGCGCAGTGGAAGAATATGGGGTGACAGTTACTGAAGTGCGGGAGCGGGGTGCTTGCGGGTGAGGGCATTGGTGTTGAGGAAGCCAAGTAAAGAAAGAACTTTGGGGAGGGAGCAGTGAGCGGCCAAGTTGAATGCTGCTCAAGGTTAGATGAAATGAGGGACCAAGACTTGACCATTCATCTGGCAGGTGAGGTTGCCAGCGCCTTTGTCAGGAGCGGTGCCCGTAGAGTGCTGGGGGAAGGCTGGGCCGGGGTCAGGGCAGGGAAGGAAGTGGGGTGTGGAAATGGCTATTGTGTGAGGTGGATGGAGGCCAACACAGGGTATGTTGTTTATATATATATTTTAAAGATTTTATTTATTTTTCGACAGAGAGAGACACAGCGAGAGAGGGAACACAAGCAAGGGGAGTGGGAGAGGGAGAAGCAGACTCCCCGCTGAGCAGGGAGCCCGGTGCAGGACTCGCTCCCGGGACTCCGGGATCATGGCCTGAGCCGAAGGCAGACACTTAATGACTGAGGCACCCAGGCGCCCCTGTTGTTTATATTTTTAAGCTGGGAGAAACTAAGGGGTATTTATATGCTGTTAGGAATGATCCAGAACAAGAGAGCACATCTCCCAAGGACCATCTTTTCAAACAATTTTTCTGACCATCAAGGTGCATCAAGGACGACATGTTTGGTGCTGGGACTGGGGCTGGTTTCAACGCCTAGTTTGAGGCAGCATTTAATGTGATGTTGGCAGCTTTTGCTACTTGAGAAAGTGGAGTACCGGTTAGTAGAGTGAATGCCCATGAGTTTGAGCTGAGATGTAGGCTGGTCTTGACTTGCCTGTGAAGACCAGCAAGGACTAGTGGGGTCCGGGGTGTCCTGAATGGTGGGGGATCTTAGGAGGCCAGCCCCTTCTTGGTGAGGTGGCCCCTGTGAGAGCAACTGCGTGAAAAGTGAGGCTGGCCCAGGTGCACATTTCAGTCCAGGGGAGAGACAATAGTTACTTTATTTGTTTTCAAAAGTAACTTGTGAGTTTGGTAGCTTTTGCAAATTTGTTATTGGTAATATGTGTCCTTTTTCCTGTACTAACAACCAATAAAACACCAAACAAAACCACAATGGGGGTTTTTTGCTTATTTCAGGAGGATCAGTAGGGAGAATGAAGCACTGCAGTGGGTGTGCCCAGAAAGAACCCTATGAGATGAGCAAAGGCCAGTCCCTGGCATGAGAAAGCCCTCTGTCTATACCATCAGTGATCCTGTTTCCTGAGACAAAACTGGGTACATGTCTGACACTGAAGTCAATTTCAGGGCCTCCCCTGATATCCAGCCCAATCTGATACAACTCTCCCAATCGCTCCCCTGACTTTTATTACAGTTGTACAGACTTTTCTCACCTCAGGACCTTTGCACGTGCTCCTCCCATTGACTGGATGCTCTTCCCCAGTTATCACCTGATGGATTTCTGGGCCACCTTCCACTTCAGCTTCAGTGTCAGACCTTCTTGTCCCCCACCCTCAACCCCAGATTTCAGTCAGTTTCTTCAGTGTTACCAAAAGTCACCCACATTCCCCTACTTTCCTCCATAGCATTTTTCACAATTTGTACTTACATGCACATGTGAGAACCCAGCTAGATCACAGGCCCAAGCAGGCAGGAACTATACCTGTTTGCACATAGCATGTAGTCAGTGCTCAGTAAGTTCTTGTTTGGATACATATACAGGTGTCCACTTCTTGATGATTCTAGGTGGTGGGGTATAGACACTGCTGCCCCCATGTCTCTGCGATTCTGGGTGTAGCCACAGGTGCCCCCATGTCTCTGTGACCTCAGGATGGTGGGGTGTAACAATTAAGCTTTCCATCCTAGGTCTAGACTAATTGAGTTCAGATCCCAGCCAGCAGCTGCCAACCCATGAGCTGGTGTCTGCGTGCCTTCTCTCTGGGGTGGGCATCATTGTCATCCCTATCTCAGTTCATGGGGAAAGAACGGGCGTGAGGGGCTTGGAGTCACGCCGGCCACCAGCACTTGGTCACCTGGTGTCCGCAGCACTGGCAGGGCTTCAGGCATTTGGGCTGTGCTCAGGCTTATACAGCAACCCTAACCCCAGTACTGCAAGACATGGCCTAGACCACCTTGGAAGAGCTCTGTTGGAAGTCGGAAGAGCACAATAAATACCATGGAGTCTCAGAAAGGAAGTTCTTGTTTTGCAGACTTAGTTGAGTCACCAGTAAGTCTGGTCCAACTCCAGAAGGAAGCGAGGCAGCTTCCTGATGCTGAGCTGCCTGCCATTGCCGTCCCAGAGTGGGAGCCAGCAGCCTTTGGGGCTGGGCTTCAGTCCAGGAGCTGTTCTGTCAGCCCTAGTATGCATTGGGTTGGGTCCTCTAGCTCGGCATCATGGCAGGAGGGGTCAGGCCGTGTGAAGAAGGGAAGCAGGTCAAAGGTGGGAAATTTGTAACACCAAGGGCCTATTAATGTAATGCCTTTCTAGGTTGTTTTTTTTTTTGTCTTTTAAAGATTTTATTTACTCATTAGAGAGAGAGAGCGCACACAAGCGCAGGGAGCAGCAGAGGGAGAGGGAGAAGCAGGCTCCCCGCCGAGTAGGGAGCCCGATGCGGGGCTCCATCCCAGGACCTTGGGACCATGACCTGAGCCGAAGGCAGACGCTGAACCGACTGAGCCACCCCGGCGCCCCTGGGGTGTTTCTATATTGCATATTAAAGAAGAAAAGCTTGGAGAGACACTGAGAGAGAAAGGGGAGGAGGAGGAGGCAAGGGCAGGTGTGGGAGGGAGAGAAAGGTCAGCAGAGCAGTGGGCAGACGCCTGTATCCATGCTGTGTGCTGCTTTGTGCCTCGGGCCATGGCAGGCTGGCAGGCAGGCGGGATGTCCGAGGATTCATGAGCACCGTTGGCTGTTAGTTTAACTGAAGGCGTTGCTGGCCACCCCCTAAGGAATAGTTCATCTTCATTAGGTAGCAGGCTTTATGCTCACACCACGTGCTGTGAATGACTGAATACTCTGAAATGATATATGTGCGTGAATGTCTGTGATCTGTATGTGTAACCTTGTCCTCTTCTTGTTAGAGCCTGGATTTGAGCAGTTTAAAATGTCAGAGAGGTTGCATGGGAACTGGATCAGACTGTACTTGGAGGAAAATAACTCAGAAGTCCTTTTCAACCTGGGAGCCAAGGTTCGAAGGCAGTACTTGGATGCCCTGAGGACCCTGAGCCTGTCCCTGAGCAGACAAGTGGCCCAGTATGACATCTACTCGATGCTGGTGGGGACTGTCATGGTTTTGGAGGTACGGGAGCTTGTGTGGAGTTATGGCTCAGCCATTAAACTGATTCGATATCTCAGCCAGAATATTGTAGTTTAAAGCATATAAAATATTATTTTTTCTGAAAATGGGAAAATACCAGTTTCCTTGTTTGTTGAACTCTTTCATTGTGTGTCGTCACGCCCAGAGTATCATCAGGCGTCAAGTGGCTGTGCTCCACATGGCTGCATGTGTACGTTCTTGGCAGGTCACCAGAAATCGTGTTCAGTGGGCTTTCTTCTGTTTTCAACATTCGAATAGCTGGCACAAGGTCAGGAGACAGGCTTTTTCTGAACAGTTCTCTCCGAGCCCAGCAGTCGTGGACACTGCTGCTGTTTTCCTGTTCCAGGTTCTAGCCCTGCTCCTACTCAGCATCCCGCAAGCTCTGAGCAGCGAGGCTGAACTGGAGGTTCCTCTCTGGTCGCCTGTGTTTTCTCTGCTGTTTTATTTGATGTTCCTGGTTCTTTCTGCTCTTCACGTCATTGTGTGCACCTCGACCGAGAGTTCCTGCTATTTCTGTGGCCTCTCATGGCTGACAGCAGGCGGAGTGATGGCGTTGATCTCTGCACTGCTCTGTGCAGTCGGGTCTGCTCTTGCCAAGATGTTTGCCGATGGAAAATTCCTGAGCAAGGTAAGGCTCCTTCCTACACATAGGACCCTGGCTTTCTGAATAGGCCATTTTCTCTTATTTCAGCTGATGTTTCCCCTTCAATCAGACACTGGCTGAACACCAGGTGTGTATCAGGCGGAGTCAAGGAGCCAGGGACAGGAGCCGACACTTCAGAGGGGCCAACGTGTGAGCATCCTGACTTCAGACACTCAGATCTGTGTTGTCAGGTCACGTGCCTCATTTCTTTATGGGAAAGACAGGGTCCCTGTGACCGTAAACATGACACTGTACAGAGCTGTTGGTCACAGAAGAATAGGCAGTTGGCTGATGGGCAGTGTGTGAATCAGACGTCTCTCCAAAAGAGTTTGAGCGGCAGCCAAGGGAAGAATGTTTCAGAGAGAAAAGAGTCAACTGTTTAGACCTTCTGGGAAGGTTGGCAGGAGGCCGGGACCCTGGCCTCACCCTGCCCCCCTTGGGAGTCCGTCCTGCCTTTTCTTTTCAAGACTGATGTTTTCTTTTAGATTTCTTAGAATCTTTGGCCCCTGACACCTTTATTCATGGTGGTGGTGGCAGACCAGTGAAGCAGAGGTGGACAGCCACAGTTGGTCCATGATGCCAGGAGCCCAAGGGACTCAGGGAAGTGACTCCAGCCCCCCACTCCCACCCCCAGTGCAGCTGCCTCGCCTGGAAGCCATCCGATGCCCCCCCCTGCGTGCGTGCATCTGAGGAGCTCACGGGTTGTTGTTTATGGCACATTTCTGTTCCCCGTTAGAGAGCATAGGTTTCCCTAGAGCCGTTTGGCTCCCTGGGGCCTAAACAGATTCCCGGGGTCTCTCGTTCTTTCTTATATAGGCTGTACACGATAAGTAGAGTAAATATTATTAGGTAGTTGTCAAATGACAGTCATTAAATTCTCATCTTTAATTTTAAATGCTTTCAGTTAGTATATTTAAAGGATAGTACTGTGATGCCAACTTTGTTGTTTCAATAGAATTGACCGTTTTAATGAAAACTGTCTGGATTTCTGGAAAAGTCATGGCAAAATTAGATGTCTGCTTTGGTGGAATATATCTGGGGGGTTCTTTGGTTTCAAATAGCAGGAACTGACTGTGGACCACCCCTGAAGACCTCAGGCTCCCCGGGAAAGGGTGAGGGTTCCAGAAGGGCTGGTAGGTGAGCTCTCGGAGCTGCAGCCCTGCCCAGATGGTGTGGGTCACTCAGCTTAGGGCTCGCAGTCCGGGGAGACAACTGCCCATGCCCCGGGAGGGTAGGCAGTCCCATCAGCGCAGGAGATGGGTGTGGGGCATGAGGAGCAGCACGTACCTGTCACAGCAGGTTATGCTCTATGAGCAAGAACTTGAAGTGCATGTGGTGGGAGTTGTGTAATTTTTATATTTTTCCTCAAAAAATGCACTTTCCTTTTACAGAATCCAGCTCATCCAAAGGCACGATGGTCAGAGTTAGATGTTCTTATCTTACTCGGGACCACGGGCCACGTGCTGAGTCTGGGTGCAAGCAGCTTCATCGAGGAGGAGCACCAGACCTGGTATTTCCTCATTAATACCCTGTGTCTGGCTCTGTGTCACGAAATCTACAGAAACTGCTTTCTGAGGGACGACTGTGAGCCCCAGCAATGCTCACACGTGGAGGAGGGATTCGTCAGCCCTGCACCAGCATTACAGGACAGGAGCATCCGCTGTAACATGTTAGAGCCCCACAGAGTGTCTAAGGGCCCCACTTCCCTTGACACGCTCAGAGGCTATGAGAAGTGGATGGTGTTAGCAAGCCCATGGGTGATACTTACCTGCTGTCGGCTGCTGCGGTCACTAAACCAGACGGGTGTGCAGTGGGCCCACCGGCCTGACCTGGGGCATTGGCTCACCAGGTGAGAGCATGAGCCGTGGCCTTAGGCCAGACCTTGCATGGTTGAACTGACCACACAGTCTTCTTTTTCAAAATGTAGGCCTGTTTTTCATATCCAGAGCAGAAGTGGTATTTGAGATCTGAAGAAATGGAAACATAGACCGTAAGCCATGATTTAATGTTGAAAGATGGGTTTATTTGAGTTTTTTTAATTGCTGAATCACTGTAATTGTTTGTTTGAAAACCTTTGAGTTTTAAAATGACAACTGCAGCAAGGATGTAGTTTTGTCACTTGCTGCCACCTCCCTGACAAGGTAGGGCTGGGACGGGGCCACGCTCCCTCTGGCCACCCACTCCTCTCTCCCCACCCTGAAGCCAGTGGCTGGACAGCCTAGTCAAAAGTATAGCACATGGGGAGGATCAAAGCAAAGAGAGGGAACTGGGACAGAAAAGGTCAAGATTTGGCTGTATCAGGGCGCCTGGGTGGCCCAGTCAGTTAAATGTCTGACTCTTGATTTCAGCTCAGGTCATGGTCTCAGGGTCGGGAGATTGAGCCTCATGTTGGGCTCCACACTCAGCATGGAATCTGCTTGAGAGTCTATCTCTCTCCCTCTGCTTCTGCCTCTACCCCCCCCCCACCCCGTGCATTCTCTCTCTCTCTCTCAAAAAATTTTAAAAAAAAAGATATATATATATATATATATGTATTTTTAAATTTATTTATTTATTTATTTGAAAGAGAGAGAGAGTGCCCACAAGCAGGGGGAGCGGCAGAGAGAGAAGCAGACTCCCCGCTGAGCAAGGACCCAATGTGATGCGGGGCTCAATCCCAGGATCCCGGGATCATGACCTGAGCCAAGGATAGACGCTTAACCGCCTAAGCCACCCAGGCGCCCCTATGTTATACATTTTAATTGTCTGTCAGTGAAGACTTAGAAAACTAAAGTAGAAGGAAAAGAACAGAATGGACATTTCTTTCCTGTTGCTGTGAAGGACTTACATGAAAATCACCAGCAGGAGGCGGGGCTCAGGACAGTGCCAGACATGTTCCTAAAGGAGGGAATGCCGAAAGAAAGACAAGGGACGTGCTCGCCCTCCTGGGGATCGGGGAGCTTTGGGTCAAACAACAAGGGGTGATTTTACTCAGAAGAGGAAGCAGAAGGGAGTTGAGGCACCTGACCAAGCATGTAAGGTTGGGAGAGCCCGGGACAGCCCAGTGGCCTCACTTCTTATTTTTCTGGAGAGTTGAAGCAGTGCAGGAGAATGTGCTGATTCCCAGGTCCTGATGCACCTCCCCACCCTCCCCCACACTCCTCAGTCTGGACCCTCCTCCAGCACACTCTTCCCAACAGGATGCCCCCCTCCTGTATCACGAGTCTTCCCTGTGCTGCTGAGTTACTCCTGTTTGTGAAGAGGTGGCAGTGCGGCCCCATTTCTCTTCATAGCAGAGCTTCTGGGGAGGCATGTAAACTCACCTTCCTTATTGCTATTTTTCAGTTGTTATAATTAACAGTCCAGGAGAGTGCACAATACACAGTTTAAAGGGCAACAGTGAATGGACACCCAGGTGACCGCCTCCCAGAGCAAGGACCAGGGCAGGGCCAGGCCCCAGCATGACCCCTGTCACCACCTGCCATCCCTGGGCCCACGTCTTGACACTGGCCACATCTTTCCTCTGAGTCTTTTCCAAGTAGTTTTTCCACTGATGTGTGTTCACTTTGGCAAGACAGTCACTCATCCACTTAACAACTCTGAGTGTCTGGGCTTTGTGAGCACGAGCTGTGGTGAATGACACAGAAAAGAACCCTGCCTTCCAGCACAGCCCTCCCGAGGTAGCAGGGTGGTGGGCCAGGGCCAGGCAGAGAGGGGGCAGGGTGGTGGGCCAGGGCCAGGCAGAGAGGGGGGCCCAGCTCTGCTGTGACAGCTTTGTGCTCCCAGCGGAGATGCTCAGCCCCTCTGCAAAGTCTCCCTGCCTGGGAACGAGCAGGCACTCTTCGAATGAGTCAGTCTGTGCCAATGAGTGAATGAGAGAGAATCACGCCGGGACGTGCTTATCTCCCATGAGCAGGGTATTCGCTGGGAAATCCATTGTGCCCAGAGTCTCTTCACCTCTGGGTGGGGAAGGTGGGGCTGCCAGGGGAGCCAGTGGATAGTGTTTTGTACAGATCACTGCACTGGCCAGTGAAGGCCTGGTGGCAGGGGCCATTTGTGAATGGAAATGAGAGTTCGGGGTAGCCGTCCTTCATTGGTTACATTGTAAGAAACTTTGAATTTAAATCACCAATGATTTTCTTTTCTTTTTTGCTTTTCAGAAACATCAGCTGAGTTCTTAGAAAGCCACTTGATGTAGATCCATGACATCGCCAGTTACACTTGTTAGTAATTTGGGGGCTTTTCCATTTCATTTCAGCTCAGATCACAAAGCCGAACTCTCTGTTCTGGCTGCCCTTTCGCTCATCCTGATTTTCGCACTGGTTCAGAGGAGGTGCTCTCTGACGTCAAAAGTAGCCATGGCACTTGGGCTGCTGGGCGTCTATTGCTACCGGGCGGCCATTGGAAATGTCCTGTTCCCATGGCAACGAGACAGCAAAGACATTTCAAAGTAAGTGCACTGGCAAATCGATTTCATGTTTTAGGTACTAAAGCAGGCCATGCAGTCTTGAGAACTTTGGAGTTGGTTCCTGCAAATTGTGATCTCAGCAGTTAGTAGAGCCTGACAAGGAATGCATCAGTGAACTGATTCTTTTAGCCTCTTTGTTTTGGGAGGAGAGAGACAAATAATGCAGTAAGGTCACTGAGCTTTCTTTTTTAAAATAAGGGGTTCTCTGAAAATAAGGAATTTAAAGGGTTTACTTTTGCTCAGTCAAGACATAGTAACAGGAATCACAAAGAGTGGATGCCTCCTAGCAGTTGGGAAATAAAGCACACCAGAAAAATCAGCTCTCCCATAATTTACGGTGAGCTCCGGGGGTGGGGAGGGGCCCCTCAGTGCTGAGTCATGAAGGCCACTTTTTGTCACAAATTGGCAGCTTTTCTTTTTTTAATGGTGATGTGGGGTGGGGTGAGCAGAGGCCATCCTGGAGGCTGTTTGTAAAACGTGTTAAGAACCTTGAGTGTGTCCAGCCCTCTGACCCGGGCGCCCTCTTACGGAATGTACCTCAGGAATCCACCCAGAGACGAGGCCTGAAACCGGGACACAGGCAGGCTCTCTGAAAACTGATTTACAGGTGCACATAATACAAAACAAGGTAATTGGCCAACAGTGGTGGGATGAGCTTCTGAATGATGTTAAAGCTCTGTGCTGACTAGTGTGTTTTCATAGAAGACATGAAGATGTGGATCGACAGGCTGTAAAACTATTGTATGACCCCATCTTATGAAGTTATGTACATATTTTTTTTATGTTTGTATGAAAGACTAAAATAGGTAATTGGTTGTGATTATATTTAGGACATGGAATCACAGGTAGCTTGTGATCTTCCTTTTCATGCATTTTTTTATTGCTTTTCTAGTCAGAGAAAGAAAAGCAAATGTCATCTTCTCTGAAAAGGTCAAGGTGTAAGCTGAGGGCTGTGACCAGGCTGTGTGGGTGCCCAGGAGCCAGGGGGCACACCTGGAAGCAGGACCTGCCAACGGTAGGGGCAGTTGAGGTGATGCCAAGAGCCTGGCTGAGGTGACAGCAGGGTGGCAGGCCTTCTCCTGAGGCAGCAAGGTCAGGTAGGGGGAGGCTGGTGGGGGGACATCTCAAAGGCTGTCCACTTTGGAGCCTGAGACTCTGAGCAGATGTCAAGGCTAGGCGTCACGTTTGAGGGTGTTCAAGTGTGAAACATGAATACATTCCTCATTTCCTCTCAGATCAATGCACCTAATTTCGTGATCACTCATCTCAAGACTTGGACCACTTGCCTTTTGTGGATGCCACAGCACATACCTTGTTGGTGTCCAGAGCATAGACCAGTGCACCCTTTCATTAACCTGCAGTGCTTGCCTCCCATTCCTCCTGGAAAATGCTTCCATTCCCCACCCCCATCTGTCCTGGTTCTAGATCCCTCTCACTTCTAGCTCTACCCCAGTTCTGGAGCCATCCAGGTTCTAGCTCTAACAGCTGCTTCTCACTGTTCAGTCTGTAGCTGTCCATCGATACTCTGAAGTCTTCCTTTACTTCTGACTTTCTTCACCACTCTGAATCCCAGGCCTGGCTGGAGTGGAAGGCCGGACTGCCATGGTCCTAGACGTGCGGGAAGGGCAGCGTGGTTTAGGGCAAGGAGTTGGACCCTAGGAGGCGCCCTCTTGTGCCGTCCTGCCTGTTCACCCTGCAGACTGCCCCGGTGTCCTTCCGCTCTAATGACTCGGGACCTGGGCTGGTTGCTCCTTTAACCCTGTGGGTCAGTCATTAGCTCTCCGTTTCGTACACGCCTTGGCGACGGGGTTGCACCTGACCCCAGCTCCTTGGCCGGTGTGTGACCCCATGGCAAGTGTCTACACACGGGAGGAGGTACACAGCAGACAGTGGTCTGTCGATTTACACTATGCTTTAATAAAAGGAATTTTTTTAAGTGCATAAACCTTCCTAAGAAAATCTGAGATAGGAAAATTCAGTTTTTCAAAACAGATACAGGAAAATTCAGTTTTTTAAAACAGATACATTATTATGGTGATGATTTCATTTAAAATTTAATTTACTTAGCATTACTTTAAATGATTAGCTTTTCTTGTATATATAAAATATTTGATTTATGAAATTTATTTAAAATGTGTTTTAGGGATGCATGTGTTTCATAAGATGAAATTTTTGATAGAGCGTCATAAATTATATCCTTTACAAATAATTGGAAGTGAAGTGCTAAAATAATTCTTTTTTTTTTTTTTTAGATTTTATTTATTTATTTGAGAGAGAGTTAGGGAGAGAGAGCACAGGCAGGGGGAGGAGCAGAGGGAGAGGGAGAAGCAGACCCCCCGCTGAGCAGGGAGCCCGACAACACGGGTCTTGACCCCAGGACCCTGAGATCATGACCTGAGTAAAGGCAGACGCTTCACCGACTGAGCCACCCAGGCACCCCTAAAATATTTCTTAATAATCTTTATTACTTGTGTGCTGCACACTTTGCCTGTGTTCTCTTGTTTAATTCCCAGGACGGCTTATGAAGTGTAGGTACCATTTCTCTTCATTTTAGGAATGATGAAGTGATCGTCAGAAGCCTTAACTAACTTCCCCCAACAGCAGAGCTAGTAAGCGGCAGAGTCCTGACTAACCTCGCCCTGACCTTCTCTAGGCCCCACATTGTGCACTGCACTTGGGTGCTTGGTTGTAAACACGTCCAAATGTATCTTAACATTATGAACTTAGGGACGTTTCTGACAGAGCTTGGCCCCATCCTGTTGCAGTGGTCTTTCAGACTCACCGTGAAGCCACTGGATGGTTTTTCCAGCACCCTGCAGGCGATGGCTCTAGTCTTGCACCAGGCTATCCTTGGGCCAAATGAGCAAGATTTCCCAGAAGCCGGCTCCACCACAGAAGTGCACAGAGAGAGGACAGGCCTGCCAGCCTCTGGGCAAAGGGGGTCCTGGGGGGCTGATACGCAGAAGCAGACGCCCCCACTTCCACAGAGTCACCCAGGTGGGCGGGTGCTGCGGCTTATCTAGTCAACTAAGTAGACACGTGGTTTTCATGGGAAGAATATGTATGAGTTTTTTGAGCTGGTGCTAACGAATCAAACTTGTTTTGCTTTTTTTTTTTTTAGGGGTGTTATTGAAGCTCGTTTTGTTCATGTCTTTGTCCTTGGCATTCTGTTCACGGGCACCAAAGACTTGCTTAAATCTCAAGTCATTGCTGCAGACTTCACAATCAAGACTGTGGGTTTATGGGAGATATATAGTGGATTAGTTCTTCTGGCCGCTTTGCTTTTTAGACCACATAATCTGCCAGTCTTAGTGTTTAGCCTCTTCATTCAGACTATAATGACTAAATTCATCTGGAAGCCTCTGAGGCATGACGCAGCTGAGATCACTATAATGCATTACTGGTTCGGTCAAGCATTCTTCTATTTCCAGGTAGGTTTTCATTATTATCGTGGATAGAAATCTATTAACTTTTTATATGTCATTTATCTTTTTTCTTTGAGAAAATTTACCATAAGTTGGGAAGTTAGAAAGGTTGTTCAGTGAAGGAACTTTCAGTGTGGTGTGGGGAATGATGCCTAAATCCTGTGTGTATTTGATAGGATAAAATACAACTTAGTTATCTAAGACTGACACCCTTGGTATGGATCCAGGGGTGCTTAAGACAGCATATTAAGCACTGTACGTTGTGTACTGGATCTGTTTACCATGACCCATTAGGGACACCCATCACAGTTCCATTGCTTTACCTGATGAAGTGATGACTGAACTCTCTCTGCCCGTTCCCCTGGCCATCAGTGCCGAGTGCTGTTGGGTGTCCTTACTTGGTTCTCAGTCCCCTGGGGCCCCGTGGTCATCATGTCTTCTCTCCAGTGTTAAAGGGCCCACCAGAGGCAACCCTAAGCTGCCTCTGGGATGGATCTCAGAGTTTGCCTGCATGCTTGGAGCGGCACCTGGACAGGTGGACAGAGGGACCAGCTCCTGGTCTGGGAGGGACTCAGTTCCATCCCAGCCTTCCCGCATCTCTGCCCTGGTTCAGGGGGCCCCACACTCCACTACCGGCTCTGCACCCTCTGGCAGAGGAACTGTGCACAAGCCCCTGAGCATCTCTGTTGTGTTTTCCCATCTTTATGGTGAGGATCTGTACTGTCTCTGTGCACCAGGTTCTCCCTCCTCTTTCAGTCCCTGGGGACTTGCGTGGTCTGTGTGTCCCCACAGGTGGGCCTGGGGCTTTTTCCCTCTGCCCTTCCCACTTCTCCCTGCTTTGCCGGCACTCCTGGTCTCATCCACAGAGCAGCCCCCCCGCCACCCCACTGTTTTCTCTCTGTTCCCGGAAGCCCAGAGAGGGGTGAGGGGGTGGGGGTAGTTCTAGAAATCCATGTCCTGGAGGATGTGACCTGACCCTCAGACCCTCCTTACCGTCCATCTCCCCTGGAGGACCCCCGTACTTCTCAGTCTAGCCCTGCACGTGGGTGGCTGTAGCCCCGACACTGGTGTCCATCACTTCTAAGCCAGATGGCCTCTGGCAGCACCTGCTGTGCCCTAGTCTCATCTATAAAATGGGCTGCTCCACAGCTGTCTCCCCCTCGGCTGCTATAAGGGTCAAGTAGTGACAAACAGGAGGTAGGTATCCTGTGTAGTCGCTCTCTGTGCTTGCTGGTGTTCCACAGGACCTGTAGGGAAGGCATGACTGCGGTCTGTAGGACCTGGAGAGTGACTGCACCTCCCTGGAGTTGCTGCCCATCCCAGGAGGTGTTGGTGACTGAGGGCCACACTGACGAGCAGCTCACAGCGCCTGGAGACGTGCCGGTCAGTTCCGCCCCATTGCGGGCTGGCCTCTGTTGAGCCTCACGGTCTTTCAGCTGTGTGTGTCTCCATGGTGTCAAGCAGCCCCATCTCAAAGGCCACAACTTTTCTTACCTATCAGAAGAAATGTAAAAGGTCACCAGCCTTGTGGATGTGAGGGAATGCAGTTTGCCCAGGAATTCCAGAATGCCCGCTGGGAAGGGGAAGAAGATAAAGGAGGCAGTTGTAAACACTGCACCTCGAGCTGCAGAGGAGAGAGGCGCGGGTCTGGAGTCTGCTTCTGGGTGAGACCTGCTCTGCCTTGTTGGTAGCGACACCCCTGTGTCAGGGTTCTTTCACGCTTGGCCATTCAGTGTAACTGATGTGTTGCTGTAGAAGGACTTTAAGCTTTGCTAAGCATTCCAGAAATTTCTAGATGGCTTGTCAGCCTCACAGTCCTCGCTTTGAAAGTCACGCACAGGCCTCTTCTGGTGGTGGCCTCCGTCCAGGAGTTCTGCGTCTCTGACCACGAGTGCCCGGGTGGGGAATGGGAATGCCATCACCGCGGAATATCACCACGCCCCTCTCCCTTGTCCCGGCTCCCGGGCACCGTGCTGGACAGCGACCATGTCCAGTGAGCACAGAGCGCCCCAGGGGTGTATGGATAGCCAGGGCTCCTTGTGGGTGTGGTCCTGGCATATCTGCAGATAATGGCCTGGTGCTTGCGGACTGGTCGCGTGGTAGACCCTGCTGGCACAGGTGGTGAGAATCCAGCGGGCTGCCTCTGAGTCCAGAAGAAGGAGGTGGCTGCCGGTTAGGCACCCCGGCCCGCACTGAGGCCTTGGTGTCAGGAAGACTGACAGAGCCACGGTCATGCCCCGAGCGAGGAGACCGCCTCATGTTCTGTGTGCTCCTTTGTGGCACGTAGCCACATTCCACGGGGAGGTGACGAGGCATCCATGATGGCGCACGGTACTGGTACTTGGCAGCGGAATGCGCGTGTCCGATACCACCGGTGCCCCTTCAGCGTCACCAGTCCATGCTGGGGGTCTGTCGGCACGCAGAATCAGCACAGACCCTGGCGCATCAGGCAGTGACCCATAGCAATGCGGGCCTCCCTCGTCTCAACCCTGCCCATAGCCCTTCCGTCACGGTCAGGTTTCCTGGGAGAAGACCTGCAGGCTTGCTGCCCCTCCTTCCTGCCCTCAGCACAGGGGTCGGGAGTGTGGTACCCAGCTGGCCTCCTCTGGGTCTCTGAACCTCAGTGTCCCACCAGTTCCCTGAGAGCCACAATGGCACAACGTCAGGACTGTGGAGGATGCAATGAGTGGATGCAAGCAAAGCCCCGGAGCAGGCGACTTCGCGGTGTTGGAACCGTGCGTCTGTCACTGCCATGCCTCCCCGCCTGCAGCGCTTGGGACTCTCGTTCTTCCCTCTTCTCAGCAGCTCTGGGGTCTCGTCAGTCTGCAGCGAGGGGCCTCTAAGTAGGGGTGAAGTAATCAAGAGAGAGCCCAGGCAGCCACGGGCCAAGTAGCTGAAGGGGAAGCTGCGCAGTGGAGGTTTCTGTCAGGGGAGGGGCCCGCTGTGACAGGGTGGTAAGGACGGGAGTACATGCATGTCTTTGAGATACTTGGGAGGTCTGCCACCATGACCCGGTGGCCGCCTGCAATGACACAGCGAAGGAGGAGGTGGTGGGGTTCCACTGTCCCATTTGTGAAGCCATAAACACCCAGCTGGAGTTGTGTCCTGGGCCATTGATAAGTGGTTCCAGGAGGGGCCTTAGTTGGACTGGGACAGACAAATGTCAAACTTCTAAATGTCCGGAGTAGCTGAGGAAAGGACACCAGCAGTGGTAAAGACCGAAAGTGGAGAGAAGAGCTGAATCTAGGAGAGGTTTCCCTTGGATGCAAAGCCCACCCTCCTATGCAGGATGAGCTATGCATTACCCCCAGGGCCGGGTGGTGACCCACCAGGGTCTCGGGTCTGACACACCAAGCCCTCCCCGTGACCAGCGTGCCCTGTTCTGCCTAACAGCGGTGTCCACCCATTGAAGGAGCCATTTGGCAACACCACCCCCAGCCTCCCCTTGGCCACTTTGCCTCCCAAGGCCAGGTGCAGCCCTCCAGACAGGTCCCCCAGCACAGGGAGGTCAGCGTGTCTGTCTCAGGTAGATAGATGCTTTACTTGCATCCACTCAGAGCTGAGAGGAGTTTGGAATTTGCCATAGTTCATCAGCAGACCTTTATTTGTTTAGTTTCTTGAAGGTAGAAGACGTTTCATTTGTTCTTCCCCACCTGGAAGCAAGGTGGGAAAGGGGTGGGCGGGCACCTGGGGCTCCCATGTGTCCATGTCGCCATGACCGCATGTGGCTATTTGTGGTTGCTGGTGGCCGTGTCAGTGCTGCTTCTCCCTGTGTTCCAGGGAAACTCCAACAGCATAGCCACGGTGGATGTCTCAGCGGGCTTCGTGGGCCTGGACACCTACATGGAGGTCCCAGCTATGTTCCTGACAGCGTTTGCCACGTTTGCAGGGCCTGTGCTGTGGGCCAGCCATTTAGTGAGCTTCCTGAGCTCAGAAACCAGCAGGTGAGGCTCCTTCTTTGTCTTTCAGCACTAAATCTGATGGGAGGTTGACAGTTTGAAGAGAGCATCTTACTCCAGATACAGGGTTCCAAACCCCAAGGGCCAAAAGGTCTTCATCAGTTTTCTTTTCCTTAAATAAGAGTGAACAGTCCACAGCATGTGGGCCAGAGGCAGGTGTAAGTGCAGGTCTGTGGCCACCCTGTGTCAGGTTGGCTGGGGAGGCTGCAGGGCTCTGTAGCTTCAGCTGCTCTCTTCCAGCTCCTACCACGATGTGGTTGCCTGGGGCACAAGAAGGAAAATCTCTCCTGGTTTCTCTGCTTGCTGGTGACCTCGTTGGGTGGGGCAGGCAGGGAGGGATCTTCTGTTCGGGGCATGAAGACGAGACATGCTGGCTGTCACCTCCAGGGTCCCTGCTGCAGAGAGGAGCCTGCAGAGGCCCAAAGGGCTTCAGGCTTGGTGCCCGTGCCCTGCCCTGCCACCGAGAGGCCTCCTCAGGCTCCACGTGGCCCCCAAACCAACGGGGCAGCCGACGCCACCCTCCTGCCCATCACGCTCCTTGGTGCTTTGTTACTTGTTTACGCATTGGTCCTCCCAGAAAGAGGGCTTCCTGAGGCGGGGACTTTGCAGTCTTTGGGCACCACGGTGACTCAGGGCCTGGGTCCAGCCTGGCAGAGTGTGGCCTGAGTGGTATGTGGGCTCTCTGATTCTGTAAAATGGGGTGATGGTGTTGCCTCCTGAGGTTGAGGGGCCTTCGTGAGGAGTTCCACGGGTGCTGCAGGTGGTGTGAGCAGCCATGCTGTGTCTGTCGGGGCTCCCCCGGTGCCCCACTCCCAGAAGCACCTTCCCATTTCTTAAGCTACTCGGTTAACCCACAGGCATGCCCCCCGCCCCCGCCCAGATGCCAGCATCTTGCTCAGGTGCAGGACCAGCCTCCACATGCTGAGTGGTCCGTGTCTGCAGGGCGCAGACAGTTAGGGAGACCCTAGGAGGACACTGTTCCTGCCAAATGTACCCCTGTGTCTCCAGTCTTCCAGGGGGAAGAACTGGAACTTGGCTTTAACCAGAGCCTTGGAAAGCCTGGCCTCTGAGGATTTGTGAGGTGAAGTGAGTGAATGATGGAACTTGTCATTTGGAAGGAAGTTACCTTCAAGAATAGGTTAGATTTATGTAATGATTGTGTCGATGGTTTGAAAAGAAAAGGAGGGCATGCGTGTGCTTTGAGGGCTCGCACATGCTTGAGAATGCTCTTTGCTGTTAATTTGCTTAGCAAACACTCTCAGGCCAGTGTCCCCAGACCAGATGCTCCACTGGGCAGCACAAAGCAGAGCTCAAAACGTGTATCTCATCCTGTGTGATTTTCTTTTCATTATGTTTCATAACATTTGTGATGCATTATATAGTAGTACATGCACATGATTTTTAAACATATCTGTTGCAAAATTTGGGGATGCACTATTCACAGATATTTTGCAGGTTGAGACAGTAGAGAGTGACAGGACAGCCTCCTGCAGCTGTTGTGCCCTTGGGTGGGTGGGCTCCTGCCCACCAGACTGACCAGATTGCACGGGGGTGTCCCAGGAACAAGAGTTACCATGGTCATTTTCAAAATAAAAATATTGATTATGTGTATGTTCATGCCTTATATGATGCAAAAGTGGAGTATACTAATAACACATTCCCTTTTTATTAACAGCGGTTCTGCACTGGGTCATGCTTGCTTCTGCTATGCACTGATCTGTTCTTTTCCAGTCTCTGCGTATATCATTTTGGTGACATCCCTCCGTTACCATTTATTTATATGGAGTGTGTTTTCTCCAAAACTCCTTTATGAGGGGATGCATATCCTCATCACAGCTGCCATCTGTGCATTCTTCACAGCCATGGATCAAACTAACACGAAGTCTTAGGCACTGGAGAAACAATGTATTTTTAAGGTCTACTATTCACTTCATGCTTTTGTTTCTTTTTTTATTAATTTTTTTTTCAAGGTACGGGCCCCTATTCACTTCATGCAGTTGGGTAGTGAAAAAAAAATCTGTCTAAATGCAAGGACGTTCTAAAGAAAATTGTGAATTCTACAAAGTTGAATAGTTTCAGTTTCTTTCACTGCTGTACTTGAATTTAGATTAAATAGTAGTTTAAAAGGTCACTTTAAAATATTTAGTTTCGGGGTGCCTGGGTGGCTCAGTCGTTAAGCGGCTGCCTTCGGCTCAGGTCATGATCCCAGGGTCCCGGGATCGAGCCCCGCATCAGGCTCCCTGCTCAGCGGGAAGCCTGCTTCTCCCTCTCCTGCTCCCCCTGCTTGTGTTCCCTCTCTCGCTGTGTCTCTCTCTGTCAAATAAATAAAATAAAATATTTAGTTTGAATATGAATCATATTCCCCTGTTGACAATCACTCCATAAAGTTCTGAACTTTTAATTTCCTCTGGATAATATTTCACTCAAATATCTGTGTTTAAATTGATGAATAAAGACGTCTCAGGTTTATTGTGGTGTTTGTGGACTTCAGAAAGCCTGGGAACTCTGGGAGAAGGCTTACCTGCTGCTGGAGTTTACCTCGAAGAACCCAGACCCCTTAATGACCCTAGAAACCACTGGAGGTCCCAAGGAGCATTAGTGTGTGTTACATCTGTCAACATTAAGACATTTCAAAAACTATTCGTTGAAAGGAAAGATATAAACTCATTCCATCTTAACATAGAATATTTTTAAGAAAAATAACTTTTCCAAAACAAGAATATTTACTGAGGAGAGTGGCATTGTTTTACGTTTTTGCACATCTTTAGTGTCTTAATTGAAGATTAAGTTCTTCGATTAGAGTAGGTTAGATTCCGCATTCAGTCTGTTGTCACCTGTGAAGTAGTCACATAGACATGTAGTTGGGAAAGGGAGGAATATTTTATTTTTTATTTAAATTCAGTTAATTGTCAGTGTATTATTAGTTTCAGAGGTAGAGGTCAGTGACTCATCAGTCTTATATAACACCCAGTGCTCATTCCATCACGTGCCGCCTTAATGCCCGTCACCCAGTGACCCCATGCCCCACCCCCTTCTCTCCAGCAACCTGTTTGTTTCCTATGACTAAGAGTCTCTTATGGTTTGTCTCCCTCTCTGTTGAAAGGGAGGAATATTTTAAAACCCTTTTTCTAATCACCGTGGATGTTCTTTTTGGCACTGCACTAAAACGTGACAAACGATGCTTCCTTAATGGTTAATTGGAGAAAAAGCAAGTGCGTGCAAAACAGGTGAAGCCCCATTAAGGTCTGCACCTGAGGTAACAAGGTTACCTGGTTGACAAGTTCTCTGTCGGTGTACGATGCCATTGCGGGGAGCTGGGCAGACTGTACGTGGATCTTTCTGTATGACTTTTGCAACTTCTTGTGAGATTTACACTATTTGAAAATAAAAGTTATTTTAAAAAGGAAAAGAATAGTTGCAGTGTGGAATCTGAAACCGTGTCAGTGCACTTTGTGTTCTGCTTTATTAAAATTCACTGCCCTGCACTGCTCCCCAAATGGGTCTGTTACCCAGGTAGGATTCTGTAGTACCCTGTGGAAATAACACTTCTCTGCAGATGTTGACACGGTACAATATTCAGTACCAAAAATCACTTGTTATATTGCCAACAGTCTCCTCAGAAAAGTCTTCCAGCATTGGAAGCTCACAGTGGCAGATGCAAGTCCTCCAAAACCCTAACTTACATCTTTTAGCTTACGTAATGATTTGATATTTGTTTGCAGAATGGTCACCACTGTCAACCTAGTTAACGTCCGTCACCACACATAGTTACAATTTTTTCTTGTGATAACAACTTTTACGATCTACTCTCTCTGAGATCCATAATACAGCATCCTAAACTATACTCGCCATGCTGCATGTTATACCCCCAGGACTTATTTTATAACTGGAAGTTTATACCTTTTACCCCATCACCCATTTCACCCACCTTCCACCCCTGCCTCTCTGGCAACCATCAGTCTGTTTTCTGTATCGATGAGCTTGGTTTTTTGTTTGTTTAGATTCCACATATAAGTGAGATCATACAGTATTTGTCTTTCTCTGTCTGACTTGTGTCACTTAGCATAATGCCCTCAGGATCCATCTATGTTGTCACAAATGGCAAGATTTTCTTCTTTTTTGTGTCTGAGCAATGTGTGTGTGTGTGTGTGTGTGTGTGTGTGTGTGTGTGTGCGCACGCGCACGCGCACATGCGCACGCACACGTCTACATCATGTTTTCTTTATCCATTCATCCATCAGTGGACACTTAGTTTGTCTTCGTATCTTGGCTATTGTAAATAATGCTGTTATGAATGCAGGAGTGCAGATATCTTTTTGAGTTAGTGTTTTTGTTTCCCTCAGATAAATACCCAGAAGTGCAATTGGTGTATTATATGGTAGTTCTATTTTTAACTTTTTGAGGAACCTCCATATCATTTCCACAGTGGCCACATCAATTTACATTCCCTCCAACAGTGCACAAGAGTTCCCTTTCTCCACATCCTCATCAACACCATTGTTATTTCTTGTCATTTGGATGGGAGAGTGTTTCCTAATGTACAGATATTTAATATTTACAAATACTTAAGTTTTTGTCACTTTCTAAAATTGTTTTTTCTAGTTACAGTACATCTCCCACTTCATAATCCATTCTGAAAATCCATTGTTTCATGCTAAAACACTAACTGGGGATCATTTTCCATTATTTTAAATAAAAAACTATGAGAATGCAATACATGTCATACCCAAGCCCCCAACCAGTTCCCTGAAATGTAACTACACTTAGCAAAATGTCTACATGTAAGTGCCATGCTATCATGTTAGGGAACAAAATGCTTAAAACTGGTTCCTGGTCATCAAATAGTTAATATGGTTATTAACTGGTGTCTTTTTTCATAGCTTTTTAAAACAGAAACTTAGAATCATTTTAAGTCATTTTCCTCTCCAATATAAGCATTTAAAGCTATAAATTTCCTCTTTTATTTTCACTATATTTACAAATTTTCATATGCTGCATTTCTATTATCATTCAGTTTGAAATATTTCCTGCTTCATTTTTATGGCCTAGCAGTTGGCTCGTCTTGTGCAATAGGGAAAAAAAAAAAAAAAGTAGGTTCAGCAATTGTTTGATGTGATGTCCTATAACTATCAGGCCAGAGTACTTGTTGGCAGCCAGACCTTCTACATCCTTACTGATTTGTTTTCTACTTATTCTTTCAATTGCCAAGAGGATAGCTAAAATTTCCAACTGTAATTATGGATTTATGTGTTTCTTAAATCTGTTAGTTTTTGCTTCATGTATTTTGCATTTCTATACACTAATAATGAAATAGCAAAAAGGAAAATTAAGAAAACAATTCCGTTTCCAATTGCACCAAAAGAGAATAAAATACCTACAAGTAAATTTAACCAGGGAGGTGAAAAACCTGTACTCTAAGAACTATAAGACATTGATAAAAACAACACAAACAAATGGCAAGATATACCATGCTCATGGATCAAAGTAATATTGTTAAAAATGTCCATATTACCACCCTCCAATTCTACGGATTTAGCGCAATTCCTAACAAAATACCAATTGTATTTTTCACAGAACTAGAACAAATATTCTTCAAATTTGTATAGGACCACGAAGACCTCAAATAGCCAAAGCAATTTTAAGAAAGAACAAAGCTGGAGGTATCACAATCCCAGATTTCCAGATATATTATGGAGCTATAATAAAAGAGTATGGTACTGGCACAGAAATAGACATATAGACCAATGGAACAGGAGAGAGAGGCCAGAAATAAACTCAAGTTTATACGGTCAATTAATCTATCACAAAAGAGGCAGGAATATACAAAGGTGAAAAGACACCTATTGTCTCTTCAGTAGATGGTGTTGGGAAAACCAGACAGCAACATAAACAAGAATGAAACACGACCACTTCCTTACACCGTACACAAAAATAAATCCAAAATGGATTAAAAACCTAAATGTGAGACCAGAGGAGAACATAGGCAATAATTTCTTTATTGGCTGTAGCAGCATTTCTCTGGATATGTCTTCTCAGGCAAAAGAAACAAAAGCAAAACTAAACTATGGGGACTGCACCAAACTAAAAAGCTTTTGCACAGTGAAGGAAACCATCAACAAACAAAAGGGCAAGCTACTGAATGGGAGAAGATAATTGCAAATGATATATCTGTTAAGGGATTAATATCCAAAATATATAAAGGACTCCTACTACTCAAAACCAAAAAAAAAAAAAAGATTTTATTTTATTATTTTTTTAAAGATTTGTTTATTTGAGAGAGAGAGTGCATGTGGTGGGGGGAGGGGGACAGAGTGCAGATCCTGACACAGGGCTCAATCTCACGACCCTGAGATCACAACCAGAACCAAAACCAAGAGTCGGATGCCTAACCCACTGTGTCACACAAGTCCCCCCACCCAAAAAAAAAAAGATTTTAAAATGAGCAGACATTTGCATTTTTGCAAAGCAGAAATACAGATGGCCAACAGTTACATGAAAAGATGCTCCACATTGCTGATCACAGGTAAATGCAAATGAAAACCACAATGAGATGTCACCTCACACCAGTCAGAATGGTCAAAAAAGACAAGAAATAGCAAGTGGTGAGGGTGTGGAGAAAAGAGAACTCTCATGCACTACTGCTGGAATTGATAACTGATGCAACCACTGTGGAAAATATGGAATTTCCTCAAAAAATTAAAAACAGAAATACCATACGATCCAGGAATTCCATTCCTAGGAATTTACCCAAAGAAAACAAGAAACTAATCCAAAAAGTTATATTCACCCTATGTTTACTGCAGCATTAATTGCAGTAGCCAAGATAATGGAAGCAACCTAAATGTCCACTGATAGATGAATGGATAAAGAAGATATGGTATATATACACATTAGAATATAACTCAGCCATAAAAAAAACGAAATTCTGTTATTTATGACCTAGAGGGTACTAAGTGAAATATGCTAGCAGAGAAAGACAAGTACCATATGATGTCACTTACATGTGGAATCTAAAAAACAAGGTAACAGAAACAGAAACACTCATAAATACAGAGAACAGACTGGTTGCCAGGGTGGGATGTGGAGGGACAGGACAAATAGGCAAGGGGATTAAGAGTACAGACGCCCGGTAATAAATGACAGGGGATGAGAAATACGGCATAGGGGATGTAGTCCAATAACATTGTAATAACACTGGTAACAGGTGGTGACTACACTTATTGTGGTGAGCATTGCATAATGTGTAGAACTGCCAAATTACTGTGTTGTACATCTGAAGCTAATATAACATTGTATGTCAACTATACTTCAATAATAAAATTTTAAAAAATATTTTTAAAACCTCTTATTAGACATGTACATTGATATTTGTTCTGTCGTCCTGATATATTTACTTTATATCATTGTGAAATCTACTTTATCTCTGGTAATACTCTTTGTCTTAAAGTCTGTTTTATCTGATATTAATACTGCCACTTCAACTTTCTTTTGATTAGTGTTTGCATATAACTTCACCCTTTTGATTACAACCTACTCTGTCTGTTTAAAGTGTATTAAAGGCTCTTTAAATCAAAACCTAATGATGTAATGTATGGTGATTAACATAACAATAAAAAATTTTAAAAAAATAAAGGCTCTTTCACTCAAAAGTTAGGTCCTGTTCTTTTATCCAGTCTAACAGTCTCTGCCTTTTAATTGGAATATTTAGTCCATTTACATTTAATGTAATTATTTGTAGTGTTGGATTTAGAGCTGTGACTTTTCTATTTGTTTCACTTTTTGTCACTGTTGTCATTTCTTTCTTGCCTTCTTTAGATTAATTTAATACTTTTTAGTATTATATTTTATTTTCACCATAGTCTTTTATAAAAAAAAAAAAGGCATCTTTTAGAATAGTTTTAGATATACAGAAAACTTCATTGGGAAGTACAGGGAGTTCTCATATTACAGTTCCCCCACACATAGCTTCTTTTATTAATATCTTGCATAAGTGAAGGACACTTGTTACAATTGGTGAGCCAATGTTGATACATTATTATTAGCTGAAGTCTATAGTTTACATTAGGGTTCACTCTTTGTCTTGAATATTTTATTAGTTCTGAGAAATGTGTAATGACATGTATCCACCATTATATTATTATATAGAATAATTTTACTGCCCTAAAAAATCCCCTTGTGCTCCACAGATTCATCCCTCCCTCCCCCGAACCCTTGGAAACCACTGATCTTTTTACTATCTCCATAGTTTTTTCTTTTCCAGACTGTCATACAGTTGGAATCATACAGTATATATGTAGCCCTTTTTTTTTAAGATTTTATTTACCTATTTGAGAAAGAGAGCACGAGCAGAGGGGAGGGGCAGAGAGAGAGGGAGAAGCAGGCTCCCTGCTGGGAGCCTGATGCGGGGCTTGATTCCAGGACCCTGAGATCATGACCGGAGCCGAAGGCAGACATTTAACACACTGAGCCACCCAGGCGCCCTATATGTAGCTTTTTCAAAGACTGGCTTCTTTCACTTAGCAACATGCATTTAGTTTCTCTGTATCATCTCATGGTTTAGCTCATCTCTCTCTCTTTTTTTTTTTTTTTTAACAAAGATGCCAGGAGGATAAGATGACTGCCCACCTGTTTGCCTGGCACTGTCTTGGTTTGTCTTATTCATTCATTCATTCATTCATTTTTGAGAGAGACGGGGAAGAGGCAGAGGGAGAGAGAGAATCTTAAGCAGACTCCATGTCCAGCACAGAGCCCAAGCCCAATGCAGGGCTCCATCTCACAACACTGAGATCATGACCTGAGCTGAAATCAAGGGTCGGGTGCTTAACTGACTGAGCCACCCAGATGCCCCTAGCTCATTTCTTTTTAGTACTGGTTAATATTTCATTGTCTGGAAGTACCACAGTTTATTTATCCACTAACCTATTGAAAGAGCTCTTGGTTGCTTCCAAGTTTTGGCAGTTATGAATGAAGCTGCTATAAACATCTGTGACTGGCCAGTGTCACTTAACAAGAATTCAGCCCCACTTCCTGCCCATGAAGATCTTGGGACATAGTGTGCAGCTACATGCAGGGACCTGAAAGGAGCACGGGGAGATCCCCAATATTGACTTGCAGAGACCCACAGAGCCCATATCAGGAGGGGATGAGGACTTGGGAAGGGAGGCCCATATGAAAAGAAAGCCTGGATTACTTGCCATGTTTGAATAAATGGAGATATACTTTCACTTTTGTCAAAAGTTGGGGATGAC
Source organism: Callorhinus ursinus (assembly GCF_003265705.2). Lineage (NCBI taxonomy): Eukaryota > Metazoa > Chordata > Mammalia > Carnivora > Otariidae > Callorhinus > Callorhinus ursinus. The sequence continues at coordinate 51,934 of NW_027397066.1, forward strand.
TTGGCCACAGGTTCATGGAAAACATCAGTCAGTTTTTAATTTCAAGGAAAACAAGAAAGACACTGTCGTTGTGGAACATTGTATACTTCACCTGTGGACAATGTCTATGATCTTAATAAAGTAGAATACTAATTTGGCAAAAAAGGATACTAAAGAATACTAAAAGGCAAAACTCTACTGGCGGTGTGGGGAGAAAGGGTTGTGTATCGAGTTAGGGGTGTAAGTTCAATAGTAAGAAATCAGTAATCATGCCCAAAATTGAAATAATAAGAATTTCAGTGTAAATCCTTGTTTTCTATAAATACAGAGGCATATTACCAAAGAGAGTGGTTGCTCAAAGGGGTGGAAATATGGAGTAGGAGAGTGAGAAAATAGTACAACTGACTGAAACTAGATGCATTATTAGCTTGATCTGAAATTGAAATATATGAGTGTAATTGACCAAAATACCAAATTAATCTGGAAAAAAATGACCATGATGATGAGACAAAGACACTGATGGAACTCAGTACCCCTTTATACAAAAATAAAAACAACAACAACAACAACAAAAACCTCTTAGCAAACTACAAATAGAAGAAAACACCCTTAATGTATTAAAAGGTATCGCCAAGATCCCAGGTGAGCCCCGTACTTGGTGATTTCAGTCCTGTCACCTCTACTCAAGTTTGTGTGGGAGATCTTAGAAAGAACACTTGGGACAGAAAACATGCAGAGGGCTTGGAGAGCAAGAAGCAAAACCATCAATAGTCACAGATGATACTGGAAATAGATAAGTTATTAGAACCGAGAGGAAATGTTCGCAATGTTGCTGGGGACAAGATCTGCATGCCAGGTCAACAATTGTCTTTAAACCAAACAAGTAGAAAATGTAGTTTTCAAACAGCATTGACAATAACCACAAAACTTGAAATGCATCTCAGGGAAAATCTGACAAAAGTCATGCAAGATATTTACAGAGAAAAATATTAAACTTTATTGACAGGCATAAAGGAAGACCCAAATAAGTGAAGAGATAGACACAGTTAAAGAAGGATGGATGGGCTCACAATTGTCAGGGTGGCATTCTGCCCAAATTAACATGCAGATCCAACATAGTTTTAGTCCACATCCTGACGAGGCTCTGTGTGCCACGCGACAGTCTCATCTGTGGAAAGGTCCAAGAACAACGCAGAAGACACTGAAAACAAATACAGACGCCTCCCTAGCAATGGTGGAAATGCAAGTGAGAACAGCAAGATACCATTCCCCAACAAACAAGAAGACAAAGCGAGGGAGATGCTGAGAGAGGGGGCCAGGGCGTTTACTGCTGAGGGCCCTGTAACTCTAGGAACCCTGTCTCCACACTGCACAGTGCGGAGTACCCAGCAGCTCCTGGCAGAGCTGAGATGCACAGGTCCAACGTTCACAGCTGGGTGTGCGACCCACAGAAACAAGAGGGCAGGTAAAGGGTTTCCGTTGCTGTGTGGATTATGAAAGTGAACAAGGAAGTAATCCAGGAGTGTCTCAGTAGAGGGATGCTAAAGAAGCTGCGGTTTGTCTATACAACAGAATACAACACGTCCGTTAGAGGAAATACGCCAGAGGTACAGGGAGCACCGCGAATCAATTTCAAAAACGTAACGTAATATGCTAAGTGCAAAACAGCGTAGTGCATGAAGATTAACTACAGTATGGTACCATTATATGAAGCTTAAAAACATGCAAAAACAGGACTGTGTAAATGGTGCATGGACACACACTTTTGTGCTAGAAGCACTAAAATGTTCCTGGGACTGACCAACGGGAGATGAGGGGTGGTCTGAAGGTCAAGAAGGAAGCTCTGGCTGCTCCTGTAATACTTTATATATTTAAAAATAAAAGAGAAGGGGCGCCCGGGTGGCTCAATCTGTTGAGCGTCTGCCTTCGGCTCAGGTCATGATCCCAGGGTCCTGGGATCGAGTCCCCCATCAGGCTTCCTGCTCAGCGGGGAGCCTGCTTCTCCCTCTGCCGCTCCCCCTGCTTGTGTTCCCTCTCTCTCTGATAAATAAATAAAATCTTAAAAAAAATAAATAAACAAAAAGAAATATGGACCAAATATGGGGAATAACATTTTAAACTATTAAAATTTTAAAATTTGAGGGTTTTGTTTTGATGGCAATGCAAACTGAATCCAAATGGTGGATGTACGTGTGTCATTTCTATGCAATACTTTAACATTTTCCCTAATCAAAATAAAAGAAGTGCGTAAGAGAAGAGACTATTCTAAGACCAATAGGCAGCCGCTCTACACATGCAGCTATCGAGCATTTGAAATGCAGCTGGTCCAAACTAAGATGTGCTCTACGTGCAAAATACAACCAGATTTCCAGATTTAGTGTGAAAAAAAACAAAAACAAAAAACGAAGGTAAAATCTCTTTACCCTCTTGTTCTCCCCAGAACGAGCACACGCACTTGAATCAGGGCAAGTGGCAGGTTAGGGAGGGTGGGGCACCCTCTGGAATTCGGCATCTGGCCCAGCTGATGGCTGTTGAATGAAACACCGGATAAGCTGAGTTCGCAGAGCGCTGAGTTGAAGAGCTGGGAGATGGGTGTGTGCAGGGCATGTGGACAGGACTCCGGCGTGAGTGAGGGGGTGGGGGTGAGGCCACTCTGCCAAGAAGGGAAGATGTCAGATTTGGGGGAAAAGCTGAGTTGAGGGTCCTAAGGGACCCTGAAGGGGGTAGAGAGCAGGCCTTTGGCTGTAAGCACCCAGAGGTCTGGAAGGACATGGAGAGTGTCATGCTACCCACCCCGTATCTGGGTTTACAGAACGCCCACAAATGCTGCTTAGGAGCAGATCCTTGGGCTTGCCTTGCAGTTGGAACAAGGCCGAGGTCCCAGGCACCAGGAGAGACTGAGTCCAGGTGGCAGCTCCCACACCGGCTCCATCCTGGGCAGGACTGAGTTCCCGAAGTCTCAGTTTCTCACCTATAAAGTCACTGTTCCCAGGGTTAGAGGGCAGAGAACCTTAGGTGCCCAGCCCATGCTGCGTGCTCCAGATAAGTTAGCCATTAATCAGGTGATGCCCACACCACTGGCAAAGATGATGGTGTGTACTCCAGGCTCCCCGTGGAATCCCGGGGCTGGGCTGCAGTCTTCAGAAACCCTTGTTGGATGGGCAAGTGAGGGTGAGGCCTCTGGCAGCTGGTAAGGCCTTTCCACCCCCCGCCCTGGCCTCGGGAATGGATGGGGTTGGCAGAGAGGTGAGGGAGGGCAGTGAGCTCATGGCTGGGGGCAGCTCCACAGTGGAGAACTCAAGTAATGCATTTAGGGAAAAATAACCTGAGTTACACCAAAAAGGCAAGAGGGACTCTCATGGGCATGCCCACTGGGACAAGTGTAGGAATGCAGAGCAGACACTGTCCTGCCGGTGAATTCAGGGGAGATCCCAGCAAAGGTGATGTCCCAGCTGAGCCAGGACAATGGGACACGGGGTCAGGGGACAGGGGACCGGCATTCTCACAGAGTGAGAACCGTGAACCAAGGCTGGAGTGAGACAGTAAGCAGAAAGAAAGCTCCGAAGATGAATAAGACAAAGACTGACCCAAGGTCCTGCAAATGTCCTGAGGTAGAGAGGCCTAGAGGAATCCTTGTCAGAGGGGGAAAGTCACTTTCATAATAGCCTGGTGTCCTGAACCCTTTGTCTCCCAGCTGGACTGGCAGCACCCCCACCTCCCGGGCACTGAGGCCACTCCTGCCCCAACCCTGCATAGAGGGGAGAGTGACATAGGCCTGTCTGGATTTGCAGAAGAATGCGGTTCTTGTGGCTGTTATCTCAAAATATTTGCAAATACAGCACATATAACTTATTTTCAGAAAGTTTTTCCCCTTGGGCAATTAATTTTAATGTTTCAGCTTTTTTTAGAATATTCATCTGGATGATCTATTCAGGTCTGCTGAGGGTTCCAACCGCTTCATTCTCGCACAGCATGTCCCAGGCAAGGAGTGCCGGTGCTCTGAGGTCCTCAGCAGCTAGCCCCGCACAGAAAGCAGGAAGGAGTGAGCAAACTGCAAACCTCAACTGAGCTTTGCACTGAGTTCAGTATTGTCCCCCCAAAAGTTTGGTCCACCCAGAGCATGGCCTTATTTGCAGATCACACCGGATTAGAGTGGGACCTAAATCCAATGAGAATCCAATGAGAATGTCCTTGTAAGTCACAGTGGAGGGCACACGGGGACAGACGGGAAGGCCGCATGAAGATGGGGCAGAGATTGGAACACCAGGGATCACTAGCAGCCACCAGAAGCCAGGAGAAAGGTCTGGTATCGATTCTTCCTCGGAGCTTCCAGGAGGACCCAACCCTGCCGACACCTTGATCTCAGGCCGCAGACTGTGAGAGAAGGCATCCAGTTTGTGGTGATTTGTGACAGAAGCCATAGGCAACGAATTCGCGCTCCAGGGGCCTGTGGTGGTCCAGGCCAGCCCCGCACTTTGCTCAAGAGACACACCCTCCCTCCTCTCCCAGTCAGCTCATTCTGCTTTCCCCATTGCACACCCAGGATCCGCTGTTTGCCACACTATTTATTCATAGAGCCTTACCAGATAGGAGCCTCTGGGCAGGTTGTCCCCAGCCCCTGGTAGCTCACAGAGAAGGCTGAAGGGTCAGGCTGGGACAGGTCCACCAGATTTTGCTTCCTTCAGGAAAAGGGCAGTTCTTGAAGAGCAGGTTCTGAGTAGGATAGCATGATCTGACCCGTGTTCTAGGGAAATGATGCACCAGGGTGGAGGAGAAAAGGATCAGGCTGATGGTTTAGGAAAAGGGTAAAGACCACAGCAGGTACTCAAGGCCAAATCTGGGCCCTGGGTGTTGGGGAGAAAAGCAGGTGAGGCGGGGTACCCCTCCAGGTGCCTCCAGCAGAGCCAGGGCTGAGGCCGTGCGTGGCCAGAGTGGTGTCTGTCCACCCACCTACCTGTTCTGCACATCCCGGGGAGATCCGGCCACGCTCGGCCATAGTCTTCAGGGCCAGGAGAAGACCCATATGCAGAGACAAGGAGTAAAGGACTGTTGGTGTGTTTAAAGGAGTGTGTTGTGCTTTAACACAGATTTTATTGATCCCAAAGTGACAAGACATTTTATTGACATTCTGTTGATAAATGGCAGATAAAAAGGCAAAACAGAGATCCGGGCTTCTCTAGATGAAACTCCCATGTATAAATAGAGTCCCCTCTAAACATGGAGATTTTAAGACAATTGTTATAAACACAGCTCTGGGAACCACCAGGTTTTCTCCTGTCACCCCAGGAAGTCCTTAGAGAATTCAGATTGGGGACACAATGATTCATGAATACTCTTTTTCTAAGTTCATTTTTTTTTCCATTTTGTTGGTGTTTTGTTCCTGTCAGTCACTGTGTTAAAGAGTGGCAAATCAAGCAGATACTGGATGACTTGGAAAGTCAACCAGTTGGCATTAGACTGCTGCTCTGTCTCATGTAAGAAATAGGTACATAGGTATGTAAAATTTATACATAACTATATGCCAAAATTCACTTTTCCTAAGGTTTCTGTCATTTATTAATTTTCTTTCTTGATGGGAAAGCAGTGCTTTGGGGCAATAATAACCTTGAGGGCACCCCAGGACGGCATGGCATGCAGGCAGCCCTCGCTCAGAAGGGGAGTTGAGCTGAAAGTGACACAAAGAGGTCAGCACCGACAAGCCATGGCAGGTGTCTATGCAACACAGACCCACCTAAGCACCTAGGAGCTCAGCCTTCCCCACCCCACTGGCACCGACATCAGGGCAGCTCACTTGTGGCTTGCTGTGCTGTGGATTCTCATTGGATTCCATGCAGCTCAGCACCCACCAGGTACCCTCCAAGGCATGCTCCCCATGTGCAAATCCTACAACACTGCAAGGGGATGTGCCAGTCTGCAGCCCAGCCTCTCCAACTCGGACAGGTTCTACCTGGAGCCCTGGAAGCCATGGGCAGGGCTGCTGGTCTGGCCCTCAGACACTTCTCATGAGGCCGTGTGTGTCTGCATGCATGTCTGTGCATGCGTGTGCACACGTGTGTGTGTCCATGTGCACACATGTAATATATGTGTGCACATATTCATACACGGTCATACACATGCATTTGTGTTTGTGCACACTTGTGTGTGTGCACATGTTCAAGGTCTCTGCCTGTACTGTGCCAGGACTAAAATCTTTAATCACCAGCTGCATGATCTTCATCACAAACACTATCTGACTGGTTTTTAAAATTAAATGATTGTTTAATTGAATTTCAGTCAAAAATTCAATTGTGTGGTTCAGATTTGTGTTGCCAAGGGCAGAGCACCCCTTCAGACAAAAGAAAGACACCTGAGACCCTGGGAGGGCCTGCTGATCAATCTAGGTAAACGTGCCTTGTTTGGTGACTACCTCATGTGTTATCTTAAAGTGTTCCCTTAAAGACAAGCAACCTTCATGTTAAAAATAATAACTTACAAACTCAGCACTAAGCCATGGAACAACTAAAATGTGTTTTGTTTCATTCTGGTACTTCGTCATAATCATGAACTCCGTCTGGCCACCACTAGACCAGCCAGGAGTTCATTATTATTCTGAGAAGCAGAGAAAGACCCACTTTAAGAAAGTTCCAAGGACTGGCATTATTTTCTAAGGGGCATAAGGAATCGATTTTAAAAACCTAAAACTTACAGGAAGTAGAATGGACGTGTATGAGAAGTGAGTGCCGCGAGGCAGGTGCCCATCAAGGCGTGGGAGTGGTCCCAAGGAAGTCAGTCCTAATTCAAAGGAAGCTCAGTAGCTTCATAATTCCCCACTCATTTCCCTGAGTACTGATCTTTGGAACAATGTAAGTTTAGGGAGACTTGATTTTGTCTCCTCTAATAAACTCTAAAAAATAAAACCCTGGTATCCCACATCATTATATCAGCCTCTGTAAAGTGGAGTTAACAATATTTGTGGAGTTAGAAACACTCGCACCTTGAAAAATCTCATCTAGTCTATTGGTCACAGAGAAGTTCGCCTTCTGTGGGGAAAAGCAGCTGCCGGCGCACCCCCAGATGCTCCCTGCTGCCCTGGCCAGATGACCACACAGATGGTGCGATGTTCTCGCTGGCTCCTGCGCTGGCCTCACCCACCTCACCCCCCTCTGCCTTCTGTTCTGTCCCAAGAAATGTCTGAAACTTTAGAGAGGTCACTGGTTTTGATTGCAAATTTGAAAGATTCATAAGGCAGGTAACATTTTAAGGTGTACAAATTAGTTTAAAGATGGAACACTTCAGAAAACAAGAAGGATACTGGGAGGTCTGACATCTTGTGTCCATGCTGTTTGCTCTGTTGGGGTGGTCCCTGCCCAGGCCTTCCCACCATGTGTCCGCCCATCCGGGGTACACTGGTCTAGCCACCTCTGCTGTGTAAGCTCTGGGGGGTCAGCCTGGCAGCTGTCTATGAGACCTCTGCTCCAGGAGTGGGGAGCATCCCTGCTCAGGAGGCAGGAAACACCTGGCAATTCCTTCTCGATTTGACTTAGGTAGATGGGGAAAAGTATCTTAAAACCCACTTTTGCTGCCAAGTATCATATTTTTGGCATAAGGTTGTTGGTCAGTGGGCTGGTGATGCAGGGGCAGGAGAGGGACCAGGCTGTGAGGACCAGCAGTGGGACTAGCTGGGCCCTGCACTCAACCTGACTGAATCCAGAGGCTGAATATGGGCCAATATCTGAATAGAACTGTGGATGAGAACCTACTAAATTGACTGTGAATCATCCTCTTTCCTCAGGGGGCATCAACATAACAAAGAGGAAACACTGGCCTGTTGCCTCTGATCAGACCCCCATGTTACACAGGAATTGCCCGAGCATCAGCGTGATGGGTTTGACACCTCCATGGATCAAGTGCTGACGGGTGACAGGTCTCCACTCCTCTGCATGGATGTGGGACCTCCTCTCTCCAGTAGCCTCCGCAGCAGCTGGGCAGCCCGGCCAGGTCCCAGCGGGGATGGGGGCCTTGGTTGTCTAGGTATAGAGAACTCTGGTTTTGTGCAAGAGACCTGTGAGCTGAGGAGAAGTCTCATCCCAGAGCCTGGACCTGGAAACTCCGCCTTCATCCCTAAATCTGGCTACATTCCCACAATTAGAAGTGAACCCTATACACTATAAAGATATTACACATGATTTATTTAGCTTTTCTCACCTAAAGTGTTTTGTGTGGTGCTCACCCCCTGGCAGAGCACTGGGTGGGTCCACACCTCCCTTTGCAGGAGACACACACTCTTCAGGCCAGGGTGGGGCTCTGCTCCAAGCACCTTAAGAATTATCGGCATTCCTGTCTGGCGCCACAATTCTAGCACATGCAGTTGAATTACCTTTTCCCCAAGACTCTGAGCCAGCCTGGCTCCCAGCCAGCCCACCAGACTGGATGGAAACATGTTTTGCTGTCACCTAGAATGCATTTCATATCGTGTGTGTAAGTATGCACACATATGTATATCCTAAGGATATAAAAGTATGACCTTCACATCAATTAAGGCTATTTAAGGGGTGTATTTTTAAATGAAATGCTATAATAGGCAAAATTACCAGATTAATGAATTAATTAACAGGAAAATAATCTTTGCCAGAAAAACTATGACTGTGATTTTCCAAAATAAGATTGGATTGTTCATATATATTAACGAAAAATAAGCTCAGCTTTGCAGTAGAAACCCCACTGCCAGTTTCCAAAAAAAGAAATGTCTGAAAGTTAGCTTTAGGAAGAGGTTGGGTGGAGTCAACCACCTAGCAGAATACAACTGTTCAAATTCAACATTTGACCAACTTCAACCGTTTGCCCCAAACTGATTTGTGTGTCGACACCCCCTAACTCCAATTTGATGAATATCTCCAATAACATAGCAATTGATTTAACAAAGGAACTAACCAATTTTAAATTGCAATAAATTTACCAAACATTTTCACTGTTTATGGAGAGCTTTACAGTAAGAAAGTACCAACAAAAGCAGGCACATCCGTGTACAAAGTGTTGCTGTTGGGTGCTTTTTCACTTCTGCCAACCCTAAAGCACCAGCTGCTCTGTCTTTCTGTCCTCTCAGCGAGGGTTCCTCCCGCGAAATCACCCTCGCTCTCTGAACTCTCTCACCCTGGACCGGACTTGCCAAAGAGAAGGGCGATGGGGGCGAGGCAACCCCAAAACATTTATTGTAAACTTTAAAATGGAATCCGGATACGAACAGACACAGAAAAGAAGAGGAACCTCCCAGACACAGAAATGATAATAGTGAAGGACCAGTCTCGCGGCGAGGAGCCCTCGGCGACGCGAGGCCAGTCCGCCCCTGAAGGTGCAACGCCACGCCAGCCCAGGTCCTCCCTCGCTGCGGTGGCCGGGCGGGGAGGCGCGCGCGGGCTCGAGCGCGGTCCGTCTGGGGTGGGCCCGGGGACTCAGCAGGCCCGGCTTGGCTCCCACGGGCGCCCCGCCTCGCAGGGCGGCCGGCAGCAGTAGGGGTAGGAGGCGTTGAGGTCGGGGTCCGAGGGCGCGTACCCTGGCAGCTCCACCGACGGGTGCCCCCCGCAGCACACCTCCACACCCGCCTCGTCGAACGCGTGGAAGACGCCCACGTTGATGTAGGAGACTGCGTGGTGCGCCGCGAAGCCCGCGCAGTCCCCCGGGGCTGCGAAGTCCGACTCCTCCGGGGACAGGATGGAAGCCTCGCTCGGCCGCGGCTGCAGCCGCCGCCCCCGCCGGCCCCTCCGGCCCCGCCGCGCCCGGGAGGCCGGCGGCTGCGCGCGG
>NW_027397066.1:62089-96899 GCF_003265705.2 Callorhinus ursinus
CCTCTTGTGCCCCTAGGTCTGAACTTCCCCGAAGACCAGGTTCCACTCCCACCGGCCTGCCAGCGGCCTGGAAGGCTGAGGAAGTTAGCTTGGGGTGCAGGGAGGGAGGGGAAGAGGGGAGCCGGGTGCTGTCGGGGTATGAGGGAGAGCTTGAGTGCAGGAGAAGGGCAGGGGGCCAGTCTGCAATCAGGGGAGGGAGGAGGACGCAGGAAGGGAGAGCCCAGGTGGGGAGGAGGTTTGGGTGAGAGGGAGGGGAGATGGGAGCCCAGGGAAGAGGTGAGCCTGGGTGCTGGGCGGGGGGCGGGGATGGGTGCGGGAGTCTGGGTGCCAGGGAAAGGAGAGAGAAGGAGATCAGGTGCTGGGACCCTCCAGCGCAGCCTGGGAATCGCCGGCTCGTGTGCGTGAGGGTGGTGGGTAGAGGTGCTGCCCAGCTGGAGGTGAAGCCTCAGGCAGAACCTCGGATGAATCTCATTTGGACTTTAGTCTAAAAAGCCCTTCTCCGGGATCATGCAGGAATTTTCCTCAGGCTCGGGTACGTGTGAGTTAATTCATCAGAAGGCGGTTCACGGCCTGAGGGCAACGGTGGGGGGTTGGGGGGGCGGTCAAGCGCCTCTTTCTGACCACGGGAACTCAAGGTGGGTGAAGAAAGGCGTGGGCCTGTGTGGGGCGAGGGAGATGACCTTCTCCCCCCCCCCCCCCCCCCCCCCCCCCCCCCCCCCTCTCTGGGCCCTCCATCCTCTTCCTGAAAGGAGCCCTGGGATGGGAAGTCTCTGGAAGGCCCTCTGAGGTCCCACCAGACCGAGTGGCTGGGCCTGCGCCGGCCGTTCCTTCCCCACCATCTCTGCTGCTGCCGCAGCAAGGCCTGGGGAGCCCATGACTCACTCTGCCGGCTAACCGCAGCGTTAAATAACTTTGCGTTGCATCCTGGAGAGGCAGGCCTGGCTGCAGCTAGGAAAAGAGCTGGGGAGAGGCAGCGTGCTTTGGAACACACCTCCGTTCCTGCCGCCTGCTTAGCCAGTTCTGGCCTACGGAGACACCCCCTGAGCTCACAGCTTCATGCCCCTTCCTGGGCAGAGTGCATGTCCACTGGTGCCCGGTAAGTACGGGCACAAGCCCCCAGAGGTTCCTTGTGTCTGGAGAAAGCCGCACCCACATTCGCAAGGCAGCCGGCGCGCAGGAGCCCCTCGCCCACATTTCACGGAAACCATCTGCCCAGTAAATGTAATATGAAGGCCCTTCATGCGGCTCTCTGGACATTTGCGTGGGATTGACTCGAACTGCCATAGCTGTGAGGAGAAGGAGCAGGTTTCACTGTATTTTTAGCAGGGAGTGCAGATTTTAGAACATCAGCTGAACCTCCCCGTTCTGTCCTGCTCCGCATGCAGGATGACTTGCCAGAAAAGTGGGAATAGTGAGCCTTCTTTCACATTTATGGTGTATAGGTTTTAAAAGGACAGTGTGTAAATCAGCTTGTATAATAATCGTGGCACCCACGCGCGTGAGCGGAGTTGCCATGAGCTTACTTCCAATGATTATTCCGGTTTCCAGGGAGACGAGGTTTGCAGCCACCTCCGTGGAGAAGGATGGAGCAGTCTCTCCATTCCCCATGCGTGCTGCTGCAGCCAGATTGATTAGGCTTTGGGGGCGGAAGTGAACTGACGTTGTCTCTTCCTCTGCCCGCCCAGATCCTGGGAAGGAGGCCCCAAGTCCTCGCGGCAGGGGGGGGCGGTACTGGGCTGGAAGGGGGCTGTGTGGTAGCTACTATGAAGGTCAGAGGCTTGGGATTTTTTTTGAGGTCTGGCCTCCTCTCTCCTTCGGTGCCCCCCACCCCCATCAACCCTTGGCTAGACCCTTCCATCCCCCTGACAACCTCTCTGTTCCTTAAACTCATCGTGCTTCTTCCTGCTATGGGGCCTTTGCATATGCTGTTCCCTCTTTCTGCTGTATGTTTCCCTTGCCACATCCTCACCTGGCTTCTGCCTTCTCATTTCTTACATCTTAGCTTCACCTCACTAACTTTTGTTGGGTGTCTGCTGTCCTCCAAACACTGTAGAGTGCTTTGCAAGGGTTTTCTTATTTAATCCTTGCAACAAACCCTGAGTCAGGTGGCCCTGTTATTCTCACAGAGGCTTTCCATGAATAGGGCAGTTACTTGTGGAGTCAGGGTTCAAACCCAGGCTCTATGCACAGCCTCCCTACCCCTTCACCTCCCTCTGCCCCACTAACCTCCCTCCCTGCTTCCCCTCCTTCCTGTGTCCCCCAATTCCCTGCCCCCCCAGCCCCTGGCAGAGGGGCCCCCATAACAGGTAGGAACTCTTGGTGGTCTAAAGGTCTGTCTTTCCCATCAGGTTAGTTGCTCAATGCAGGCAGGGTCCATGCCCAACTTGTCCCGCTGCTCCTCGCCATCAGGATTCAGTCCTGACATGGCTGTGTGGATTCAGTGAATGAGTGAGCTGTGGTCAGCCACTAACCTGGGTCACTCTCTCTCCTGTGACAGAATCTAAATATCTGTTTGGCTCTGCTCACTGGGAGAACAGGCCAAGCCAGCAGACAGAAGAGGCATCCACCTCTGTGTTGAGGTAAGGGAAGGCTCTCTAGGAGGGAGCCACGAGGGAGGTGGGAGCAGGCAGCAGGAGGAAAGGCAAAGACCTGAGGAGAGAGCTTGGAACTCCTGGACCTCCAGAAAAGTTGGGGGCAGAGAGCAGGTGACCTGTCATGAAGGTTCTTGAGCCGTGCCAGTTTGGAATTCATCTTGAGGATGACGAGACCCTAGAAGGGTAGGTACATGCTGTGGTGCGTGTTTTGGGGGAACAGTGCCCAGGGTTCAGCCTGAGACTGGGTTGAGGAGATGCATGTGGGGTTGGTGGGAGCATTTGGGGCACAGGTGGAAGAGTCCTACCCCATCATGGTGCTCATTGCAAGCACTGTAATCTCCCCTATTTGCTGCCTGGCACTCAGCAGATAGTCACCTGTTTTCCCCTCTGTCTGCAGGAAGGAGGGGCAGCAGTCTGTGGTCCCTGTTATTGTTTTTTTAAGACTTTATTTTTATTTGAGAGAAGGAGCATGAGCAAGGGGAGGGGCAGAGGGAGGGGCAGTGGGAGAGGGAGAAGCCGACTCCCCCCTGAGCAGAACCCTGGGATAATGACCTGAGCTGAAGGCAGACACTTAACCCACTGAGCCACCCAGGTGCCCCTGTGGTCCCTGTTATACAGAGCTTCCTTTTAGGGTGACCCTATAACCATCCTTCTCTCGTGGGAAGGGCCTCTCTGCACCTGAAGTGATTTCTGACACCTATAACCAGGGATATGAATTGGAATGACCCACGCACATTTTGAAAGCTGATTCTGTTGCTTTCTTGTGGAACCCTTTCCCCCAACCCCTGCCAGACTCAACTGTGAAGCCCCTTCCCTCCCAGCCGCACAGCAAAGCCAGAGGGGCCCCCTGGGAGGGAGTAGCTGTGGTCCACAGTGGGGTGATTTGGGGTGCTCAGAGATCAGGCAGGGGACCCACTCTGAAAAGAAGCAACACCTCAGGGAGCGATGACTTCAGACAGGTTGTTGGGGAAGGAGGAGTGATTTCAAACATCAGATAGCCCACCAGGTGCACACACTTCCGCAAGGACCAGCATCACACCTCCAAGCAGGATGCATCACTACCTGAGTCTAAAAACAGGGAGCCAGAGCCCAGAGATGGTGGCTGGAACCATCATGTGTTTTTTTATTTTTTTTTTCTGACTACAACAGTAATCATGCTCCAAATGAAGAATATTTTCCCTATCAGCTTTAAATTTCATTTTAATATTTACATGTTTATTAGCATTGGAAATCCAGTCTCCTTGAGAGTTGACTTCAGTTAATTTGGCTGATTCTAATTATTTTTTTCTAATTTATCATTTAACTTTTCAGTATTTTTATCCTTTATCTTTTTAACTGGCTAAAAAGTCAAATTTTTCTTTTATTATTAATTCTCAGTCCCCTTTTTCAAGAAACAATCAATACCGCTCTTCACTTACGGATGTTGTGTGTGCATTTATGTGCCAACTCTGCATAGGTATGATTAATCTAAAGAACTCCCTCTCATGAAACCAGAGCCAGTGAGTTCTGCGAGACACAAGAATGCACCTTAATTATTATGTTAAATGCTTGTATTTTGTGAAATATAATAGATCCACAGAAAAAATCCATAAAATACACATGTAACAGCTTAATGACTTATAAATGAGCATCTAGATACTTGCCACCAAGTCAAGGAGCAATATTGCAGGACTTGAGCGCATAGCAGGCCCCTCCCCAGTTGCTGCCCTCCCTCCCAGAAAGGTTCTGCCAACTTCATTTGAAACCACTTCCTTGTGTTTATTTATACTTTTATCACCTAGGCATGTACTCCTAAACATTTTAGTTTGGCTCTGTGTGTTTTTTGAACTTCATAAAAGTGGAATTATAGAACATGGTTGCTCTATGTCTGCTTCCTTTCATCCAACTTGATATCTGTAAAATGTATCCCTGTTGATTGATGTGTCTGTAGCTCTTTCACTTTCATTGCTGGATACTAAGCCATTATAAGAATATGCCACAATGTATTTATCCATTTTACTGATGACTTGATTTGTTTATAGTTTAAACAAATAAAGCTGTTGTGAACTTTCTTATATGTGTGTACCAATGTGCTTTGGCGTGCATTTTGTTGGATCATGAGGAATATATCTGTTCAGATTTTTGTGCCCTTTTTTACTGAGACACAATTTATGTGCAATTAGCAATCACTAATTTTTAAGTACAACTGCTGAATGTAGACAACGTACACAGTGGTGTAAGTCATCACCACAGTCGTGATACAGGGCTATCCCAGCTACGCACACAGTGCCTCCCGTCAGTCTGCCTCTCCTCACCCCAGCTCCCACGCACCTCATGCACCTGCTCATCTGTTTTCTGGCTGTGGCTTTAGTATAAAATTTCATATACCTAGAATCATAAAAAATATATATTTTTTATGCCTGGCTTCTTGCATTTGGCATAATGCTTTGTTTTTATCCATTCATTCATATTGCTGAGCCTAATTCCACCAAAATTTGTTTATCCATTCACACATAGTTGGATACACCTATTCTTTTGTTGAAGATTTTTGGGTCTGTGTTAATTGGGGTATTATTTATAGTTTTCATTCTTGTGATGTTTTTGTCTTGTTTTAGTATCAGAGTGATGCTGACTTCATAAAATGAATTGGGAAATGCTCCCTCATTTCCTCTTTGCTGTAAAGGTTTGTATAAAATTGGTATTATTTCTTCATTAAGAAATACTTCAGAAAACACTTCCTTAAGTGTTTGGCAGAATTCACTTGTGAACCCATCTGGGGTTAAAGTTTTCTTTCTGTGATGATTTTACCTATAAATTCAAATACATTCAAAAAATTTAAAAAATAGTTTTAGGAATATTCAGGTTAAAACATTTTTAATGAATGCTAATAGTTTGTGTCTTTCAAGGAATTTGTCCATTACATTTATGCGTTTAGATTTGTTGGCATAAAGTTGTCCCAATGTAAGTGGTTAACTTATAAATTGGTTTTTCTTTTTCGGTCTGTTAATATGGCAAATGACATTCCTTGAGTTTCAATATTAAACCAACCTTGCATTCCTGATATAAATCCCATTTGGTCATTGCAAGTAGCATCTGTTGCCTGTTATCAGGAGAAGTACAAATACTTCTGCCCTCTACATCTTGGTGTTAGAGCCACCAAAAAAACCACAACACTGTCAAGCACTGAAGGGAGCAAGCTTCCTCACACTAGAAGTCACAGACCCAAGATCAGCTTTAGTGGTGAGTGTTGGTCCCCCGTGGCCAGTGGGTCCCTCCCAGTGGCTGGTGCATGGCCATTAACCTACATGCACCCCTCTTGGGCTGTAGCAGAAAACTCCAGCCCTCACTGCATGGACAGGTAGAGCAGTGGGCTTGGTCAGGTGCCACATGGTGTACACACTTAAGCAGAACAAAGGAGCACACACTGAATCTGAAAAGTAAGATATTCCCACACAAGGTGATAAGCCCAGACAGGCTGTGAGGTTTTGTTTTGTTTTGTTCTGTTCTGTTCTGTTTACCTCTGGTTTAGTGTATTAAAATAACAATGCGTGAATCAAATCTCTTAGTTTGAACTTGAATTTATAAAAGAAAATTTCAATAAAGCTGAGAGAATAAAATGTTGAAAAATTTTTATTCCTTAGTCTCTGTAGGATCTGTAGTGAAATTCCTTCTTTCATTCCTGATATTGATAAGTTGTGTGATTTTTCTTGATCAACTTGACTAGAAGTTTATTGATATTTTTGATCATTTCACAAAACGTGGTCAGTTTCATTATTTTTGTTTGTTTTCTATTTCATTGATTTCTGCTCTTTTATTAGTACCTTTTTTCCTCCTTACTTTGGCTTTAGTTTGCTCTTCTTTTTCTAGTTCTGATTTGAGACCTTTTTTCTTTCCTTATATAATCATTTAATGCCATAAATTTTCCTTTAAACATTGCTTAGTAGCTTAAAATAACAAGTGAATTGAACTTGAATTCCTAAAAGAAATTTTCACTTTTTCTTTATACTCCCCCACAACTTTTTGAAGGTGCTACCTGACGGAAGATACTAAACGGGAGTACTCAAACTTGCAGACAAGAACTGGGAGGACAGACGGATGGTGGATGGATAGATGGATGGGGGGTGGGGGAGGGATGCAGGATGGATGGATAAAGTAAGATACAAGAGAGGCCTTGCATGGACCGATGATGATAATGGCTCATGAACCAGGGAACAGGATTAACTCAATTCTGCATCTGTGGTTTAAAAAAAAGTTAACTTCTTGCATCATGCTGAGGTAGTAAACAGTCTTAGATGAGCATGGCTTACAACAACCAAAGTACCCTCACTCACATCACATGGTTGCTGGACAGCTATGCTATGTCCTCTTCATTATGGGACCCCACATGGGGAAACAACCCTTTTGGGGATGTGGTGTTTTTATGGAAATGGGATAAAAGGCAATGGTGAACCTACATTATGGCTATTTAGAAGTAACTATCTCGCTTCCTCCCACATTAACCAAAGCCACAGGTCAGTTGCTTGAGGTCAACTGCAGGGATGGAGGGGTGGATCTCAATCCTGTTACTAGAGTATTGGCCACTGCTTTACAACCCCAGCTGGGCAATAGTGTTTTCTCCCAACTCTGGGTCCTGAAGCCACTTTACTTGCAGCTACAGTTTCTTCAGAGCAGACTGATCCTTTGAGCCAGACTCTTCTATCATGGGGCTTTTCAGTCTCCCTCTTGGTCCTTGGCTCTATGATCATTACTTGAGTTTTTCTGTCTCAGTCCACTGTAATCACACATCTCCTCTGAACTGAGGACCCTGTCCCTTACTCCTTGCTTTCTAATGCATTCCATCTGTCTCTTCAGTCTCCCTTCCTGTGGTGAGTCCCACTCTGAGATTCCAGGCTTGGGACATGCCAATCTTCTTGGCTGGCTGAGAAACAGGATGAAGAGGGAAACCAAACCTACAGTAAACTCCAGTCCCCATTGGTGCCAACAGTGCTTCGCCCAAAGCAGGTGCCATTGGATGTTTATAGGACCCGATTTTTGTTCAGACATCCATCCCCTTCCAAGTAGCCCAGGTAGCTCAGGGACAATGACCCTCCTGTTCGTTTGCAACCTCCTTGGGAGCTTCCCAGGTGAAATCTGAAATAGGTCTCCAGACCTCAAGGGCAGGAAGAGACAGAAGAAAGAGGCAGTCTACTTCAGGTTGGCAAATGGCAGGTTTAAGAAGCAGGGAAATTTACCCATGAGTCTTGTCCTGGGTGGCCACAAGACAAGGAGATCTTCACATCTGCCTTCCGGAATCTTAAACGTTTACATAATGGTCCTAAGGATGTTCAGTCACATATACCATCCAGATGATCTCAACACATTACTTCGTCAGGTTTGTTCTTTGGAACAGCTTCTGGGAGTGGGGAGGTCAAGCAGAATGAACGTTCCAAGGACAGAGGAGGGAATGAAGAGCCTCCAATTACCCAGGTCCAACTCACAGGTCGACCAGCTGTCAAGTCCTCTCAATGTCCTCCTCCAACACCTCCACCAGCTCTAGGGTTGGGCTATGATTAACCTAAGCCAGGAGGTAGCAAACATTTTCTGTCAAGGGCCAGATGGTAAATATTTTAGGCTTTAAGACCATATGGTCGGGGCACCTGGGTGGCTCAGTTGGTTGAGTGACTGCCTTCGGCTCGGGTCATGATCCTGGAGTCCCGGGATCGAGTCCCGCATCAGGCTCCCTGCTCAGCAGGGAGTCTGCTTCTCCCTCTGACCCTCCCCCCTCTCATGCTTTCTCTCTCTCTCATTCTCTCTCTCTTTAAAAAACAGGAAAAAAAAAAGACCATATGGTCCCTGTTGCATGGGCTCAACTGCAAACAGCCCATTGTGTGGAGTCCACTGTGGGCCACCTCTCCCTAGAGGCCATGCCCCTCAGGGGTCCCTCCCCTCTCCACTGTGGGCTCTGCTGGACTCTGTGACTTCTTGGGGGCCCAAGATAAGCCAGTCAGCCCTGACTGCCCCTGCCACAAGCTGGGGACCCCTGGTCAATGCTGAGGGGTGCAGAGCTGGCAGGAAGAGAGAAGCCAGCCCTTGAGCTATAGGATCCACACTGTACTGCTGCAGGGACCCCAGGTCACCCAACCTCCTAAACTTGAGTTGTGTAAGATGACACATTTCCTTCCTGTTTAAGGCAGTTCAGGCTGGTCTCTGCTACTGTCCTGGCTGCTCTGAGCAGGACCTCACAGCAGCATTGAGCACCCAGGTGGCTGGGCCCCAGCTTACCACTGCCCACTCACCCCAGGACACTTCCAGCTTCATCTCTGAGGCTGCCCCACGTAGCATTCACATCCTGTATGTGTGGTGCTGGCAATGGTCTCTAGGTGGGAAAACCTCATTTCAGTGCTTGGAGGCAGGATGGAGCTGGGAGGCTGCCATGTGGAAGCTGAGCAGAAGTTCATGGGACAGAGCAGAAAGGGCGATAATGCACATCTAAGGTCTGGGCTGGCTCAGCCCCAGCTGCTGTCCTCAGGGGCAAGCATTGCCTTGGGGGTGTCTGGTGCAGCTGCCCACTGGGGAGACTGTGGTCTCAGAGGGCCAAGTTCCACTTGGCAGGGTCTGGTTATCAGAGCTGGCTTTGTAGGGTACAACAGCTGATCTTTTAGTAAATGCAGTGGTGAATTTGATGAGTCACCTGGGCTGGGCCACCGGGTACCTAGATATTTGGCTAAACATGATTTCTGGGTGGGTCTGTGAGTGTTTCCAGATGAGATCAGCATTCGAATCGGTGGACTCAGTAAAGCAGCCTCATCCAACCCTTTGAGGGTGAGCCTAGAACAAACAGTGGACAAAGGGAGAATTCCTTCTGCTGGACTGCTGAGCTGGGGCAGATACATACACCATTGCTTTCCTGGCTCTCCAACTTGTGGACAGCAGAGTGTGGGACTTCTCAGCCTCCATAACTACCCAAGCCAATTCCTTGACATAAATCTCCCTCTTTCTCCCTCTCTATACCCTATTGGTTCTGTTTCTCCCAGGGTCCCTGACTAGTACAATAACTGAACTGTGATGCACAGACAAATGTCTTACAACCTTTCCTCTGCAGTTATGGAAAAGCTGCTCAAATGGCTGGAACAACAAACTGCAGGGGGTGGGCTGGTTCCAACTCTGTCCCTACAAGTTCTTGGGCGTTTCTGTCCTCTGGTCTTGGCTCCACCTCAGACTTGTCTTCCCCAAGACAGCTGCAACTGGGGTAGGTCCAGAAGAAGGAAAGAGCCGTGACTGCTCAATCTGGGCAAGGGGCTTCGCCCTCTGCCCCCGTAGCAGTTGTCAGGAAGCATTCAGTGTGGCTCAGCTCTGGTCCCCAACCAGTCTGGACAGAAGGCTGAGGCTGGCTTAGACAGGCAAACTGTGGCCCATGGGCCAAACCTGCCCCTCCCCACCTTGTGAGTCACCTAGGGCTGTCCTAACCAAATACACAAAGTGGGGGCTTACAACAACAGAAATGTATTGTCTCTCAGTTCTGATCCCAGACCAGAAGTCCAAGACCAAGAGCAGGTTCCCTCTGGGGGCTGTGAGGGGAATCCGCTCCAGACCTCTCTCCAGCCTCTGGTGGTGCTGGCAATCCCTGGGGTCCCTTGGCTTTTAGCCCAGTCCTCCAATCTCTGCCTCCGTCCTCAGATGGCCTTTTCTTATAAAGACACCAGCGGTTGGATTTAGGGCCCACGCCAATCCAGTGTGCCCTCATTTTAAATTGGTTACCTCTACAAAGACCTTATTTCCAGATAAGATCACATTCACAAATTCCAAGTTATAAAACAAAAGGCACAAGTTAATTCACCACAGCCCTCTCTGTTATAGTTTTGAAAAGAAAAGACATCAAACCCCAGTGGCACTGAGAAGGTGCCTGCTTCTGCTTCCGTGCTCCCTGGGCACCCACCCCATGGAGGTGGGGTGCTACCTGGTTAGCAGTCACAGCTACTGGCCCCTCTTTTGATTGCATGAAGTGAAACCATTAAAGTTCTGTACGCTTTAGAGATCCCATCTCTTCTGCTCTCTTCTCCTGGATGTGTGTTTGGGACAAATGTGGGCTGCCCTGGCTCTGGCCACCTGGTCAGCATACAAGGCCACTCCTCCTGAGGGCGCCATCAGCAACAAAGGTTCCACTCCTCCATCCACTCTCCCACCTGTTCCAGAACTGGGCAGAGAAGAGGGCATCGTTTATTTTCCCTCAAAACCCAAACAGAAATACCCTAAATGTCCATGAAGAGGAAATTGAATAAGCTATGGAAATAGAGTAGAATAGAATACTGTGAAGCCACCAAAAATTTTGATGGGCGGGTTGTGAAATGTCCTGCATCCTGTGGTTTCATTACAGAATGGTTCACATCAATGTGCGTGTGAAGAGGAGGCAGTCTGGAGAGATCTGACACCATCAGTACGCATGTAGCTCTTGGGATGGACACAGCATTAGTGAGTGAGGTCTGCACCTCCTCCCATGGACACTTTACCTCTTCATGGCAGGTGGAGGCGTGATCTTTCTCTGCATCTCTAGCTCTCCGACAATACGTGTTTTCCCATGTGACTTCTACGTGTTCTATTCCAATGGAAGAGCTGCATCCTGTTTGGTGGTGACATGCTGGCCCTGGAATTGTCTTAGTGTCCCAGGTCCTTGCCTCTGGTCCACCTCAGCCACTTCCGACTGCCCACCTGGCCCACCTGGTGCTGACCAGTCTCTTGCCCAGGGAGGGCACCTTCCCCCTCATGGTGGGCTTCTCCTGCCATTTCTGACTGTGGATGAAATGCCACTCGATGGGGCAGGGCATCTGGGCTTCTGAATGGCTGACAAGGAGGTGGGAATACCCTGCGGATGTGGAGAGCTCATTTTATGTGGGCAAACTGGCCAGGGGGAAGCGGGACGCTGAAGGAGTAGAGAAAAATCCCCCTCCGTTCTCCTCTGTGGCTGTTCTGAGGTGTGGTTTCTCTGCGCCAGCCTGAGGGGCAACCAGAGGTCCTTGTGAGCCGAGGCTCAGGGTGCTAGCATGGCTTTGCTCCAACCCTCCCCAACTCACTTTCTGCCCACCCCCACTGCTGCCTGGGATCGAATCTCCCTTATGAAGTATTTGCACTTAAGCCATGCCCCAGGCTCTGTTTTCTAGAGAATCCAGGAGTATAAGTTACATTTGAGGCATGAAAAAAATGCCCCAAAACTAGTGGCTGAAACAATTTCATTTGCTCCTGGTTCTGTGGGCCACTTGTCATCTGGGTTGGGCTCAGCTGGGCAGTTTTTCTGCCAGTCTTTGCCTGAGGTCACATCGAAGCCATGGTCAATTGGCAGCTGGACTAAGATGACCTCTCTTGTAAGTCAGGCAGCGGGGTCCAGCCCTTCGCTTGTTGGACTAGGGGAGACCTCAGCCGCTGCTGTAGCTCCTGCTCTTCCCCTCCCCGACCTGCTGCCCCTGGGCATGGGCTTACCAGGGACAACCAGTCACAAACCCCTCAAATTGCCCTTGGAAGCACCCCAGATCCTGCTGGGATGGAGCCAGGGAGGCCCGGACCATCAGAAGGATGTGTGTTCTGCCTCCTGCCCCCACGTCTGCCCTTTATGCTCCAGGTGGCAGTCCCTAGGACCACAAGGAGCTGGCCCTCCCCCCGACAGTCCTAGCAGAGGCATGTGGTCCTGGGGTTTGCAGTTCCCCACCCCATGACAGGGGTTCAGGCACATCAAACCTGAGTCTGCCCTACCAGAAGATAATCACAAAATGAGTGAGAAAGTGCTGATCCCTCCTGGACGCCATTCCCCAAACACCTAGCTCAGGTCTTGGGTTTCTCTTCTTGGTCCAACATTATTCCTTACCCAAGATTTGCCATACCTGCCCCCCACCCCCACCGACCCACCCAGGTCAGCACAGAGCCCAGACAGGTGGCTGCATCAGCCCCTCATCCCACTACCCCTTACTCTGCATTCCTCCTTCCATACCCCCTCCACTTAGGTCTCTGTCCTCTCCCACACCCTCCAGGCCCCCCTCCCCTCTCCCTGGTCATGCAGGGATGGGGTCCTCAATGGGCTGTTGTCAGGAGGACCTCACAGTGTGTTGGTGCCCATGCCACATACTTTATATCACCATTTCTCACCCCCCCAAAAAAAAACCCCACAGCAAGATCTTGTTGGCCAGAAGCCAAGTCGGGGCCTGGAGAAGCTGAGAGATTTCCCTGAGGTCAGGTAGCTGGTGGGAGCAGAGGATGGAGCCAGGGTTGTGGGTACATGCCCACCCTCAGCCCGCAATTTGCCCCAGGCCCCATCCTGCGGTCAGAATCTGAGGCATCTCCCCACTGACCCCACCCTTTTTCCCATTGGTGACATGGCCAGTTAGCACCTCCCCTATCATCCCTCTGGCAAGACTCACCTTATGGAAGTACAAGGCCTGATGGATGTGTCAGTTCTGTGCCCTGGAAATGGAAGGAGATCCCTGAGTGTGAACAATGATTTTTCTCATCCCTGCCGTTCCTCTTGACTGGTTAATTTTAATTTCAGGCATAATGCTGCTTGTGAGATTGCATCCTCTCCACAGTTTGGGATAAGATACTGGAGTTCTCTTCATGTAATAGCTATTTAAGACATATTTCTTGTTATAAATGGCTCCCAGGGTGTACTTGCTAATTTTGAAATCCCACATTATGATGAGGTAAAATTAATAGGAACATAGCAAAGGAGAAATCCCATTTCTCCTCAAACATCTCCCACATTCATTTGTGGAGAGGCTACCTGTTGTATCTGATGGGCCTTTGCACACAGGTGCACATCAGAGGTGTATCCACAGGCCCACCTCACGGGTGCGCCTCTCAGGTGTTCCTCAGGAGTGTCTTTCATGCACATTCATCACGAGAGCATCTCAAAGGTGTACTCATAGGTGTACCTCAGGCACACATCACGGGCATACCTCACAAGTACACCTCACAGGTGTACCCCAAAAGTGTATTTCACGGGTTTATCTCACAGGTGTAACCCTAACTGCATCAAGGATCCACCCCTTGAGGGCTGCTCAGGGGCCCCAGGCAGCATCAGTGGGTGTGTCAGGAAATGAGATGGGGGGTCAGGGGCCGATCCAGCCAATGTGTGGTTCCTCAGTTATCCTGGGGCCCCACAGGAGAGGTGACTGGGGTATTTACACACGACCCCATGAGTCACAGGTCAAGGACTCCTCCAGGGACATTAACTCCTGATGCCTCAGGGCTCCCCCACCTGCAAACACTGCAGGCTCAGGGGCAAGGAAACCGACAGGTACAGTGACACAGGAACCACAGTGTAGGTCTGGTGGGCACACTGTGTAAAGGCGAGGGGTGGGGGGACACCCCAGGTGTCTGGCTATGGCACGACAGCGCCCCGAACTCCTCCACCAGCAACCTCCTCTGCTCCGCACCCACGCTGCAAGGAGCCCCCTCCGCCCCACCGACCCTGAGCACATTGTGCCTCTGAGCCCATGGCCATGTCGCTCCCACAGCTGTGACCCAGCCCTACGGCTACCAGACATAGGTGCCTCCCTCCCCGGCGGGCCTCCCCTGCCCCAGGGCCTGCCCCACCCAGTGCTTCATAGGCAGGTGAGCTTCCCACCTCTGCCCCATGCCCTCAGCCTTGCAGGGAAGGAGTCATCTGGCAGGAGTCAGGGAGCAGAAGCAGGGAGGGTGGTTGCAGCCGAGTGTGCCTCGGGGTGGAGTGAGCCAAGGATTCGGGAAGTGTCCCCCCAAAGACCCTGCTGCCCTGGACCGCTCAGCCAGATGGCTGCCTCATTGTCATGTCCCTCACATCAGGCATAATTTGGGCTGCAGCTCTGAGCGTCTGAAGACAATACGCTGGAAGGCTCTGGAAGCTGTCTGGGGACTGAATTCAGAGCAAGGTGACCCCCAACCCTGGCCCCAAATCTTTAAGCACCACAGCACCCCACCCACAGCACCTGCCTCCCTCTTCTCCCCCAGTCCCCAGGCAGAATTCCCTATTTTTAGGAAAAGTGGGTTGCTCAGAGCAGATCCCTGAAAGGAGTCTGCTGTGTGACTAAGCAGAGACAAGAGTGTCAGAGCCCAAGGGCCTGTGCCCGGCGCTCGGCCAGCCGGGCCCATTATGGCCACAGCACAGCTGTGAGGCACCAGCCCAGAGCCCACAGGGAAAGACCCCCAGAACCAAGGCTTGTGCTGAGAAAACGTGTCTAGGCACAAGAAGTTCCCTGGCCCCGCGATCACACATGTGCGCACACTCACACGTGGGTGCATATATGCACACTCATACATGCACGAACACACATCTTTATCAGCTGAATGCAGTAAAATTCAGAACTACACACGACCCCTGCAACCTGGTTAAAAGGCAATATGAGGAAACCTTCAGCCTTTCCCTCAGTCAAGGCCCCTGGTTTGTGATGCCTGGTCCTTGGCTTGGAGGGGCCTGAAGTCGTTCCAGCTATACTGTTCTTCTGCCTCTGTGGGTACGGTCATGGCTGCCACTGCCAAAGGTGAGCCCAGAACGCCAGGTGCCCACCTGGTCTCTGCTGAGTGATGTGCACAGCTGGAGTATATGGAGTGATGTGCACACCATGGATGTAACTCTTACCCCTAGCCCTCCAGCAGTCCGTGGGCATGCACACGCATGCAACACATGCACTTGTACACTCAGCCCACATGCACACACATGCACACATGTATATGCACGTGCAGCATGCACACACATGATTGTGCATGCGCACGCATGCACTTGTACACTCGGCCCACGTGCACACACATGCACACATGTATATGCACGTGCAGCATGCACACACATGATCGTGCACGCACACACAAGTGCACACAGTCTCTTGAGAGAAGTGAAGGGCACTCCAGCAGCCGGAGAGTCAGACAGACATGGGCACGTCCTCCAGTTTTAATCCAAAGTTTTTGTCACACCATGGCCCATAGAGAAGCTAGCGTCTGTATAACACCCAGGCAGGTGGTTAAGGAGAGAGGTGCCCAGCTGCTGTCTAGGAAGCCAGCCTGTTTGAAGCACATATGCTCAGGAACAATCTTGTCTATACAACATGGCAGTGCCCACAATGTGGTTGTGGATTCTGTGTGAGGAGAGGGTCTAGCAGTATGAATAAAAGTGCCCAATAAGTAGGGATTGGGCCAAGGAAAAAGATGTGTGGTGGTGATTCACTAAGACAACCTCTAACTAAGGGTGCTAGCTCTTAACAGAGAAGCTCTGTTGTGCACTCAGGTGACCTATTGTTGCGTGCAAACCCCTCCCCTGCGAGGCCACCTCCTCACCATCAAAGAGAAGGGAAAGTCTATGCAAACCCCCCATCTTGTGGTCCCACTTCCACAATGAATGCTGGGCCACCTTCCTCCCCTCTTGTTGCTTCCCTCCATGAAGGTGGAGCCATGGAGCTACACTTGCTGACCTCGGCACTGTACAGGGGTCCCCCTCCCTGCCTAGGGCTGGGCAGCATCTCCACGAGGCAGTCCCCTACCTCCCCAGCACACTGGAGCCGAGGTCTGAGTGCCAGGAGATGTGGGGCTGCAATCCCCCAGGCAGAAAGGGTCACAGTGTCTGTGGGGTTACCTGCCCTGGGGGATTAGGTGTAAGGACCTGCTCCACTGGCTGCCCAGGACCCCCGCCACAGGCAGAAGCCCCTGAGCTGTGACCCAGCTGCCACCATTCCAGGGGGTCTGATTTTCCCAGGGGCAGGGGTGGAAAGTCCAAGATCTAAGCCAAGGGGGGCAGGCATGGGTGAGTCAGCTTGTGCCCTCCCAGGACTCGGTAATCGTCACTAAGAAAGGCTTTGCTGATGACAGTGTTTGCTGGGAGTCTGTGTGTGCTTGGGGACGGGCCGCGTCTCCCGGACAGGCAGTGGGACACCATGAGCCTCAGTGAGGAACAGGTGCAGCAGTTCCTCGACCAGAACCCCGGCTTCTCAGACGAGTACTTTGGGAAGAAGCTGAGCCCCGAGAATGTGGCTGGCGCCTGCGAGGATGGGCAGCTAGCATCCTGCACCAGCTTCCGCGAGCTGTGCCAGGTGGAGGAGAGTGCAGCCTTGTTCGAGCTGGTGCAGGACATGCAGGAGAACGTGAACATGGAGCGGGTGGTCTTCAAGATCCTGCGACGCCTCTGCACCATCCTGCATGCTGACCGCTGCAGCCTCTTCATGTACCGCCAGCGCAATGGTGTGGCTGAGCTAGCCACGCGCCTCTTCAGTGTGCAGCCGGGCAGTGTCTTGGAGGACTGCCTGGTGCCCCCCGACTCTGAGATCGTCTTTCCGCTGGACATTGGGGTTGTGGGCCATGTGGCTCAGACCAAGAAGATGGTGAACATCAAAGACGTGACAGAGGTGGGCTCTGGGCCACAACCGGCAGGGTCGGTGAGGAGTCCCTACAGGTCCCATGGAATGGGTCAGCCTGCAGGACCTGTGGGGACCTCTGCTCTCAGGAAGGCAGCCTGGGGCAGGGGGGCAAGTGGGGTGGGCTGGGCCAGAGATTGTGGAAAGAAGGAAGCCAGACTTGCGGCAGCTGGGAGGGTGGTCTGGGCAGACCCTGCTGCCCCCTTGACCCACAGGTCCCTGGATGGAGGAGTGGGGAGGAAGGGGTCAGAGCAGGGGCTAGTCCAAAGACTCAGAAAGGAAGAGCCAGTGCGCCCCAGAGCCCAAAACTCACAGCCCCATAGGAGATCATGCTGCTTCCTGGCACAGGCAAGTTTGCGGATTTGGGAGAAGCAACAGGGAGACCAGGGCTGGTCCAGGCTGGGCAGTGAGGATAGACAGCAGTGCATGGAGCTGAGATTTGGCCCGGGAATGGGTGTGGAGCTAGTGCACTAGGAGTTCAGGAATCCTGGGGTGGAGACCAGGGTGGATGGGGCTAGGGGGGTGGAGGTGCCTGTTGGATGCAGTGTGTGGGGGGGTGGACAGAGGCCCCCAAGGTGAGCATGAGGGTGAGGGGTTCCAAGAAGAAGGAGCAGGGAGAGGCTGCTGGGGGCGAACAAGAGCCACCGGCTTCTCCCCTCCTCTCCCGTCCCCACCTCTGAGACGGGGAAGCAGGACCTGGATCAGCCTCTTCCACTGTCTGTGAAGGAATCCAGAGGGGACTGCCACTGGGATGGGCTTCTCCCAAAACAGCCACTGGACCCTAGTCCCTGGAGACAAAGAGACACGTGCACATCCCCCCAGGCCCTCTGGGGCCAGGGAAGGAAGTGGTTGCAATCCTCTTAAATTTATCTGCTCTAGACAACCCTGGGTCCAGCGACCTGAATATAGTAATCTCTGGGATTAGCTTCATCTTCACTCCATTTTAAGAAATAGGTCACCCCATGCATCAGAATATCAGGAGCCTGAACTACCCGGAACAGAAGGGGATCCGGCGGCAGGGAGAGGTGCAGGGATATGCACTGAGGGGTTCTTGCTGCCCCTTCTCTTCCTGTGTCTAGCCCCCTCCGTTCTCCGAGTCTGGGCTGGACCTCTCAGCCTCCAGGGCTCTGTCCTCTGGCTCCCGCAACCCAAGCCTGTGCTGTGTGAGGGTCTGGTCCAGGTGGCATGGCTGTTCTAGGCCCTGTGCCCTTCCCTTCCCTGAGGCCTTGGCTTCTCGAGACCCTTCTACCTCCATCAGGACAACCCACTCTGATTTCTCCCCAGTGGGCAAAGGGCACATGTTGGCCTCAAGCCTCAGGGCTGTGCTGAGTCTTGTTGATCTCAGATGCAGTGGAACTGACAGCAGAGTCAAAATCAGCCAAAAAAACAAGTTTCCATTAAGTGCATCGCGAAGACCTAAGCATTGCAAGTGCCATGTTGTCTTCAGAGGGGAGACTGAGGCAGAGAGCCTTGCTCCATCTGAGACTCCAGCACCTTCCCCGCTCTATGAGAAAAGCATGGGAGGCTGTTTTGGGAGAGCGGTGTGTGCCTGGGGGACAGGGACCCCTCACGGGCAGCAAGGAGGAAGACACCGTGGGCCTGCAACATCACCCCACCACCACTTTGCAGCTCTTAAGACCCCCGAGGGCCCATGGCAAGGCAGCTAGGCAGAAGCCACTGGAAGGCCGTGGAGGAGACATGGCTCAGCCATGGCCACCGAGCGGCTGAGCAGGACCAGACTCAGGTCCTGGCTCTGTAGTGGAGTCTGACCCCACTCCAAAGAGCTGTGGGCCCAGAAACAGCCCATCATGAGCGTCCTGCATGTTGCCAAGGCGTCCAGACCCCAGCTGTTGTAGGGTCAAAGGAGGCTGAATTGGCATTAGGGACACAGCTTTGTGGGGAAGCTCTGGGAGCCAGGCCAGCTCAGAAGAGGGAGGAGGGCAGCATTACCAGGCTGGCCCTGCAGAGCAAAGATGGGCCAGGAGGCGGGTGGGTGCTGTGGGTGACAATGATGAGGGTCTAGGCAGTAGAGGCAGGGTGGGGGCAATTTCGAGCAGTCACAGGACCCCTAGACCTACTGAGGCTGAGGGGGGAGGGGGGTGCCAAGGTGACAGCAGGGTCCTTTCCATGGGGTGGTGGGTGGGTTCCAACCCCTGGAATGGGGAGCACGAGAGCGTGGATGTTTGGGAGTGAAGCTTAGGATGCAATGGGCCTGGGGTTGCTCCTACTCTTACACTGTGGTTACAGGGCTTCCGGGAGCCTGAGCGTCGTCCGCTGCCCTCAAGGTGGCTGGGGCTCTGAGCGAGGCTCTGGGACTGCAGGGTCTGATTCAGTAGAGAAGCCAGGTGGGAGCCTTGATATGGAGACAGTGGAGTAGAAGAGGCAGGCGGGGGGACGTGAACAGGCACAGGCTATAAGGGTGTGGAGTGCAGGTGACCCCAGCCCTTGGGTGACTCTGTTCCGAGAGCACAGCTCCTGGCCAGAGCCTGCTCTTGACCTGAGGCTCCCTTCAGCTTGCACCTAGTGTGTGGGAGACACACTGAGAGGCTAGAGCCACGGGCCACGGGGTGAGGGCCCCAGTGTGGCAGGAGCAAGCAGGGGTGTCTGGTATGGCGTGGGGCACCTGGGAGCAGGGCGCACTGTGCAGGACCCCAGGTGGGAGCAGGGGAGTGCGGCTGAAGGGCAGTAAGGAAGTCTGGGGCAGAGCCGAAGGCCTGCCCGGAGATGGGGCTGTGTGGCGGCAGAACCCCAGAGCAGCAAGCACTGGGAAGGTGACCAGAGAGAGCACAGACATGGAATGTGGAGACGTGGAAACAGCCCTGAGCTCATGCCTGTGCTCAGCCCTGGGGTGAGGCGGCGCTCCTGCCGCCTCCAGGGATCCCGTATTGATTTCCCTTTGACGCCAGGTGCCCTGTGGCAGCAGGGGACAGCCGCATCCCCATAATCAGGCCGGAGAGGCAGGGGACAGGTTGGCACCAGACACGTGGCACCTCTCCACGAGAACACGGACTGCTCTCGTCCCCAGCAGTCTTCCTCCGACCTCCCGCTGGCCTGCACTGCCCAGGCAAGGGGAGGCTGGACAGTGGCCACAGCACCCTTGGGCTGCAAGGAGGCCGAGCCACAGAGAGGCACAGGAAGTCACGTGGGGTGAGCCACGCCTCTGCCTGCCACAGGACCGGCAGTCCTTGAGTAAACCCCAAAGAGCTCCTTTGACAACAGATAATAATAACAAAATGTAGGGAGAATTTACAGGGATTTCCTCGTTCAACCCAAGGTGACCAGTGAGGAGAGGGGCACAGGGCCACCCCAATCTCCCCGGAGATCACACCGCGGCAGGTCCAGGCCCCGGCAGTCCAACTCTGAGCTGTCCTCTGCAAAGGGTCACTTTGGCCTCGTGTAAATAAACGTCAGCACTCAGGAAGTAGGAGGCTGGACCTGGGGTCATATCCACCCTGAACGGCAGAGTCTTAGCCACTTGGAGCGGCCTCGTCCTGGCAACACTCCATACCTGGGCCAAGACAAAGCTCAGCTGCCCTGTTCCCTGTAGAGACAGAACTTACGGGCCCCTCAACCAGCCCCCAGCCAAGGAGAGGCCCCAGGGAGCGACTCTAAGACCAGCAGGACCTGCCCTCGGGGCCACAAGTGGACTAATGCCTTATCGTACGGGCAACGGGCCCCATGGAGCAGACACTGGCTGGAGCATGGCCCCAGGAGACCCACAGAGGACCCTCCACCCTGACTCACACTCACCCTTTATTCAGCTGACAGACTTTTGGGGAGGAGCATGTGGGGGCTGTCCCGAGGGCAAGTGAAGGCAGGGGAGGGCAGCCTGAGCTAGGAGGGACTTATGGACAGGCAGGTGGGCGACTCCAGAGGTACGCAAGAAGCTGGTTTGGCCAGATGACAGCAGGTGTGGGAGGGCCCAGGCTTGCCACGGTCCAGGCCCTGTGAGGACCCAGCAGAGTCTGCGATCGAGGGCTGGGTTTAGTGGCTCCGAGTGGGGGGACAGAGGCTGGAGACACAAGGACAGACCATGGGCCATGTGCTCTTATGCTTCCCGGGCTCCTGATGTCCGGGGCAGGGCCACCTGGGGCTCAGCACTGGCCTGGGCGGTGGCCTCCGTGGAGCTTAGCCCTGCCCCCACTGGGTCAGGGGGAGACAGGGCTCCAGGTCTACAGACTGACGGCCTCTCTTTTCTCTCCTCTTTGCTGCCCAGTGTCCCCACTTCAGCTCCTTTGCTGATGAGCTGACGGACTACGTGACAAAGAACATTCTGGCCACACCCATCATGAACGGCAAAGATGTCGTGGCTGTCATCATGGCCGTGAACAAGCTCAACGGCCCATGTTTCACAAGTGAAGACGAAGATGTGAGTGTTGGGGGGCCTTCTGGGCGTGCACGCCTCTGTACGTGGGCCACCTCTGCCCCCCGGTCTATCCTGCACCTGGCGGGCGGTGCGTGCTCTCTTGAGGTCTATGTGTATACCTCTCCTCTGCTTAGTTCCATGAGCTCATCCCTGTGTCTCTTGCACACCTGTGTGTCTTCACGTGTA
This sequence comes from Callorhinus ursinus, assembly GCF_003265705.2. Lineage (NCBI taxonomy): Eukaryota > Metazoa > Chordata > Mammalia > Carnivora > Otariidae > Callorhinus > Callorhinus ursinus. The sequence continues at coordinate 83,551 of NW_027397066.1, forward strand.
TAGGCCTGTGTGTGCTGACATCGGTGCTGGGCCCTGTTCCAGGCAGCTGCATGCCTTCCACCCTTGCACACCCGAGCACCTTCTGAAAACCGGGGTTTCTAACTACTGTTGCTATAATTCCTATTTCAGGTTTTCTTGAAGTACCTGAATTTTGGCACATTAAACCTGAAGATCTACCACTTGAGCTACCTTCACAACTGTGAGACCCGCCGCGGCCAGGTACCTGTCCCACCCCAGCCTCCCCGCCCTCCGAGACGTCCGAGCGTGTCCAGGCCCCTGTGCCGGTCTCTCTGGACAAAGACAAAGCTCGGCCTGGGCAGGTTTAGAGCCAGCAGCTGCTGGGGTTCCTGTGCTTTTCGTGGCTGTGGTGTGATGTTGTGAGGGTGCCCGCTGCAGGGACGCAGCATCAGGAAGCCATCGTGCAGCTGGGACCCCATGAGGGGTTGGGTCTCTCACCCACATCTCGTCTGCCCACCCTGACTCCCCCCCAGCCCAGGTGGGTGTGAGCACCTGCAAATGCCACAGGCACCACCCCGCCTTCAAAGCGTCATCAAACTCTCTTCGGGAGGAGCTGGGGTGAATGATGAATGGACAATGGGGACAGAGTTTCTGCCACTGGGTGGCTGAGTCCCCTGGTATGTCCGGCCCCTAGCTGCACAGGATAACCATTGCTTACAGGGCTGGCATCTGCTTCCCCCCTCACCTCCCCGCTCAGCGAGGAGGGTGTGGGCCTGATGGGAGTAAGGTGGGGCCTTGTGTTTCGGGAATGGTACAGAGCTGACGGGCACCTGAGGTAGGTGCCCTCTGTGTCCTCCTGCCTCAGTCTCCGGCCCGCTGGAGGGGACTAGAAGACAGTGAGCGGGCCCTGGGAGAGGGCAGAAAGTCCCTCTGGGCCCGGGGCCGGGAGAGCTGTATAAGATGTGGCCTTTGGGCTAAGCCTTAGAAGATGCGGCATGTGACATAGTCACTCCCCGCCCTCCCCGCTTTCTGTTCCGTCTGCAAATGCTGTGTACATCCTGGTCACCTGCTGTAAACTTGCTTAAAACGATGAGAGGTTCCTCTGCTCATCTCAGCATCTAGAAAGGCTATTTCGGTGCCCCCTCCTGACCCATGGGCTACAGAAGGAGCAGCTGGAGCAGGGGGTCTGGGATCCCCTGAGGTTATCTTTTGACCACAGGCCAGCCCCACTGGCTGGGGAAGAAACAAAAAAGCCTCTGAGAGAGATACCTCCCACAGGCCATGGCTGTGTGGCGGGGCAGGGGAGGGCCCCTGGGGGAGGGCAGGAGGGTACCCTGGGCAGAGGGAAGAACATGGCTTGAGGCCTTGGACGAAGTGATGGCACAGTGGGGGTTGGTCAGACAGGGCTCAGGGCCAACTGGGGACCAGTGAAGGGCTGTGAGGCCAGCCTGACACATGAGACTGGCTTCTAGAAAGGCCTCTAGGTGCACTGTCCTGTTTGGGGGGCGATCACTGTGGGCCCCACACTGCAGGAATAGAGTTCTCCACTGGAGATGTCTCCTTTCACACTTTATCAGTTTATATTATCATTTGTTACATCCATCTGGAGTCATGGGTGTTCAGGTTATAACCCTGGTCAACTTGATTGATTTTGTCGTTCAGTCTCTTCTGACTGTAGCCACTGGGAGCCCCTCAGTGGGCTCCCCTGCCGTTTGACATAACCCATCAACTCAACACTCTGGGTGTTTTCTGGGTGTTGGGTTCGCAGATGGGTAAGTTTGCTGGTTTACGGCGGGGGGTGGGGGCAGGTTGCACATTCCGTGCCTTCTGGCACAACCAGACGCTCCAGACTCATTTGTGTATTTCCTGTCTGGCCCTGGAATCAGAAGTCCCTCAAGGATCTCCGCTGCTTTAATTGGGGAACGGTCCTAGAAACAGCCATCTGGGCACTGGGTGTGCTCTCGGCCACTGGGGTGTCAGAGCAAGGGAATGCCGGCGCACCTGCTAGCCTGCGCGTGTGCACCTGCTAGCCTGCGCATGTGCACCTGCTAGCCTGCGCATGTGCACACACATCTGCAAATAGCTCTACGTGTACACGAATCCGTGTTAAGTTAAACTTGAGTTCCAGCTGGTGTCTCCACATGGATCATTCTGGCTTCCCGCGCTTTGCTGGGATGCGAGTTTCCACTACAACAGTGAGATACCTGGCTCCCATCATCCACCACTCATCTACTTAACTGTTCAATTCCAGTGTATGTGCACAGCAAGAACAGAATTGTTAACCCGTTCCCCATGGGAAGGCAGTGTTTACGAGCAGCTTCTTTTGTCTTTAGTCTTACAGACTGCTCATTTCCCAAAATACTTCAATCAGCACCTTTCCTCCGCCTCCTTCCGTGAGGTGGTTTCAAGTGTTACAGTTTGATTCTCTTGTCAGAGTCTGCATTCTTTCGTGGAATCCCCCAACTCGCTAAATGACTGTTTTATTGGCACACATTAAGGTTCATCGTTTGTGCTATAAATTTCCATAAGCCCAACAAATGTATCACAACAGGTAACACTACTACAGTATCATACAGAATAATTTCCCTGCCCTAAAAATCCCCTGTGCCCCAGCTGTTCATCCCTCCCTCCCCACCTCCACCAAACGGCTGGCAACCACTGATCTTTTTGCTGTCTCCACAGTTTTCCCTTTTCCAGAATGTCATAGAGTTAGAACCATGCAGTGTGTAACTTTTTCAGATTGGCTTCTTTCCCTTAGTAAAATGCATTTAAGATGCCTCCATTCCTTTTTACGGCTTGATAGCTCAATTCTTTTTAGTGCTGAATAATATTCCATTGTCTGGGTGGACCACATTCACCTATGAAAGGACATCTTGATTGCTTCCAGTTTGGGGCACTTATGAATAAAATTGCTAGAAACATTTGTGTGCAGGTTTGTGTATATGTATAAGTTTTCAGTTCAGTTGAGTATATACCAAGGAGTGCAATTGCTGGATAATATGGTATAATTGTGTTTAACTTTCTGAGAAACTGCCAAAAAGCAACTGTGTCATTTTGCCTTCCCATCAACAATGAATGAGAATTCCTATGGCTCTGCATCCTCAACAGTTTTTGTCACTGACTTGGATTTTATTCATTCTAATAGATGTATCTCATTTTTGTTTTAATTTACAATTCCCTAATGACAAATACTATTGAGCATCTTTTCATATACCTATCTGCCATCCATATATCTTATTCTTTGGTAAGGTGTCTGTTCACATCTTTGCCCATTTTTAAATTAGTTTTCTGTTTTCTTATTGTTTTAAGTTTTTGTAAATTTTGGATACAAGTCCTTTATCAGATGTGTGTTTTGCAAATATTCTCTCCAAGGGTATAGCTCGTTTCCTCATTCTCTTAACAGTGTATTTGGAAAAACGGAAGTTTTAAATTTTATTTTATTTTATTTGAAGATTTTATTTATTTATTTGACAAAGGGAGAGAGAGCCAGAGAGGGAACACAAGCAGGGGGAGTGGGAGAAGGAGAAGCAGGCTCCCCACTGAGCAGGGAGCCCGATGCGGGACTTGATCCCAGGACCCTGGGATCATGACCTGAGCCGAAGGCAGACGCTTAACCGACTGAGTGACCCAGGCGCCCCAGAAGTTTTAAATTTTAATAAAGTCCAACTTATTAATTTTTCCTTCATGAAGTGTAGTTAGGTGTTATATCTTAAAACTCATTACTATGTCCATCAATATGTGGATGAATGGATAAAGTCACGGATTATTATTCAGCCATAAAAAAGAATGAAATCTTGCCACTTGCAACAGCATGGTTGGAGCTAGAGAGTATAATGCTAAACAAAATCAGTCAGAGAAATACAAATACCATATGATCTCACTCATGTGGAATTTAAGAAAGAAAATAAACAAGCAAAGGGGAAAAACCAAGAAACAGACTCTTAACTATAGAGAAAAAAGTGACAGTTCCCAAGGTGGGGGGTAGGTGAAATAGGTGATGGGGACTAAGGAGGGCGCTTGTCTTGATGAGCTTCGGTGTTGTTTGGAAGTGTTGAATCACTGTATTGTACACCTGAAACTAATACAGCACTGTGTGTTCACTAACTGGAATTAAAATAACAACTTTTTTTTAAAAAACCTCCTCACCAAACTCAGGGTCACCATATTTTCTTCTATGTCATCTTCTAAGAGTTTTATAGTTTTGTGTTTTATAGTTAGGTCTATGAGTTAATATTTATGAAAGCTGTAGGGTTTGGATCTAGATACACTTGTTTGCATGTAGATATCAAATTGTGCAAAACTATCCTTTCTCCATTGAATTGCCTTTGTTCCTTCATCAAACTGCAGTTGTGTGGGTCTATTTCTGGGTTCTCTATTCTGTTTTATTGCTCTATGCACCTATTTTTCCACTAATACCATGGAGTCTTGATCATTTTAGCTTTATAGTCTTGAAATCAGAAATATCAATTCTCCAACTTTTTTATCTACAGTATTATGCTGGCTATTGCATATGGGGGAGGGGCCTTTCCATATAAACATTATTTTTTTATTTTTTTAAAGATTTTATTTATTTATTCATGAGGGACAGAGGGACAGAGAGAGAGGCAGAGGCAGAGGAGAAGCTCTGCAGGGAACCCAACATAGGGCTCCATCCCAGGCCCCTGGGATCATGACCTGAGCCAAAGGCAGACATTTAACGACTGAGCCACCCAGGCGTCCCTCCATATAAACTTTAAATCAGTTTGTCCATATCCACAAAATAGCTTGCTGGTATTTTAACTGGGACTGCATTTGTTAATTTGTACCTAAGTATTTCATTTTTATGCTAATATAAGTGATTTTGTGTTCTTAATTTCAAGTTCCAGTTATGTATTGCTGATATAAGGAAAAGTGACTGACTTTCGTATATTAACCTTGTATCCTGTGACCTTAAAACAATCACTTATTAGTTCCAGGAAGGTTTTTTAAATTGATTCCTTGGTATTTTCACATAGACAATCATGTCATTTGCAGACTAAGACAGTTTTATTCCTTCCTTCCCAATCTATATACGTAGTATTTCTTTTTTTTATCATCGCACTTGCTAGGACGTCCAGTACAATGTTGAATATGAGTGGGGAGAGGGGGCATCCTTGCCATATTCCCAATATTAGGAGGGAAACATCTAGTTTCTCACCATTAAGTCTGATGCTTGCTAAAGGGTTTTGTAGCATTTTCATCTAGCTAAGGAAGCTTCTTTCTATTTGGCATACAGTTTTTATTCTGAATGAGAGTTGGATTTTTGTCAAATACTTTTTTTCCATCAATTGATATGAAGGTATTATTTTTTCTTCTTTAGCCTGTTAATGTGGTAGATTATATTAATTGATTTTCAAATGTTGAGCCAGCCTTGTATACCTGGGATAGATCCCACTTACTCTTTTTATACTTCATTGGATTGGTTTGCTAATATTTTATTAAGAATTTTTGCATCTATGTTCATAAGAGAATTTGGTCTATAGTTTTTCTTTCTTGTGATGTCTTTTTTTAAAGATTTTATTTATTCGTTTAAAAGACTGAGAGAACAAGAGAGGGAGAGAGCACGAGCAGGGGGAGAGGCAGAGGGAGAGGGAGAAGCAGCCTCCCCACTGAGCCGGGAGCCTGATGTGGGGCTGGATCCTGGGGCCTGGAGATCATGACCCAAGCGGAAGGCAGTCACTGAACCATCTGAGCCACCCCGGTGCCCCTCTTGTGATGTCTTTATCTGGTTTTGGTATTAGGTAATGTTGGCCTCATAGAATGGGTTAAGAAGTGTTCCCTTTGCTTCTATTTTTTTTAAAGAGATTGTAGTGAATTAAGCAAATTTCTTCCCTATGTTTGGTAGAAAATTCATCAATGAATTCATCAAGGACTGGTGCTTTCTTTTTTGAAGATTATTGATTATTATTCCAATATCTTTAATACATATAGTTCTGTTCAGATTATTCTATTTCGCCTTATAAGAGTGTTGATAGTTTGTGTCTTTCAAGGCATTGAAAACTTCATTTTATCTAAGTTGTTACATTTTGGGGCTTAGTGTTGTTCTTAATGTTTTTTTTTTCCTTCTGCTTGCTCTAGGCTTACATTGATTTTTCCTTTTCAAGTTTCCTAAAATTAGATTATTGATTTTGGATCTTATTTCTCCTCTATTATGTCCATTTAATGTTGTAAACATCCCTCTAAGCACCACTTTCACTGCATCCCACAAATTTTAATAAGCTGTATTTTTGTTCTCATTTAGTTCAAACTCTTTACAAATTTCTTTGGAGACTTCTTCTGTGACCCATGTATTATTTAGAAGAGTTCTGTCTCATATATTTTGGAATTTTCTAGCTACTTTCTATTTAATTTCTGATTCCTAGTTTAATTCTGCTGTCGTATGATAATACATTCCTCATGATTTTTATTCCATATTTGTTAAGATGTGTTTTACAGACCAGAATATGGTCCATTTTGGTGAGTGCTCCATGTGATCTTGAAAGAACGTATATTCTGCTGTTGTTTGATGGGGTGCTCTGTTGATGTCCGTTATCTCCAGTGCTGTTTAGTTCAATTCTTCTTACTGATTTTCTGCCTGCAGTTTCTATCAATTACTGAAAGAAGAGTACTGGAGTTAACCAACTAGTGAGTTTATCTATTGCTCCCTCAAGTTTTATCAGTTTTTGCTTCATGTAATTTGATGCTCTGTACTTAGGTCCATACACATTAAGGAAGTTATCTCCTTGGAGAAATGACCCCCTGTATCATTATGTACTGTCCCTTTTTACCCCAGATCATTTTCCTTCTTCTGAAGTCTGCTTTGTCTACAACTGACACAGCCACACTGCAGCTTTCTTTTGACCGCTGTTAGCATGGTATATATTTCTCCCTCTCTTTACTTTTTTCCTAGTTATTTTTATTGTGGCAAAAGACACATAACATAAAATTTACTATCTTAACCATTTTTAAGTCTACAGTTCAATGGTATTAAGTACATTCATAATGTGTAACCATCACTACCATCCGTCTCCAGAACTCTTTACATAGTCCCAAACTAAAACTCTATCCCCATTAAATACTAACTCCCCCGTCCCCGGTCCCCAGCCCCTGGCACCCATTGTTCTACTTTCTGCCTCTATGATTCTGACTACTCTAAGTACCTTATATAAATGGGATCATACGGTATTTGTCTTTTTGTGACTGGTTTGTTTCATTTACTATAAAGTCCTCGAGGTTCATCCATTTTGTAGCTGGTGTCCAAATTTCTTTCTTTCTTTTTTTTTTTTTAAAGATTTTATTTATTTATTTGAGAGAGCGAGAATGAGAGAGAGAGAGAGCACATGAGAGGGGGTAGGGTCAGAGGGAGAAGCAGACTCCCCGCTGAGCAGGGAGCCCGATGTGGGACTCGATCCCGGGACTCCAGGATCATGACCTGAGCCGAAGGCAGTCGCTTAACCAACTGAGCCACCCAGGCGCCCCAAATTTCTTTCTTTTTAAGACTGAATAATATTCCATCATCTGGATAGACCACATTTTGCTATCCTTTTATCAATCAATGGACACTTAGGTTGCTTCCACATTTTAACTATTGTGAATAACACTGTTATGAATATGAGTGCACAAACATCTCTTTAAGACCCTGCTTTTGGTTCTTTTGAGTACCTACCCAGATGTGGAATTGCTGGGTCATAAGGTAGTTCTATTTTTAATTTTTGAGGAAATTTCATACTGTTCTCCACAGTGGCTGCACCATTTTCCATTTTCACCAACAGTACACAGGGTTCCAACTTCTCCACATCCTCTCCAACACCTGATATTTTCTGTGTGTTTTTATAGTAGCCATACTAATGGGTATGAGGTGGTTCTTTATTGTAGTTCTGGTTTGCATTGCCCTAAGATTAATAATATTGGTCATCCTTTCATGTGAATATTGGTCATCTGTGTATCTTCTTTGGAATGTCTAAGTCCTTTGCCCATTTTTTAACCTGGTTATTTGGTTTTTTGTTGTTGAGTTTTAGGAATTGTTTACATATTCTGCATATTCACCTCTTATGAGATATATGATTTACAAATATTTTCTCCCATTCTGTGGGTTATCCTTTTACCTTTGATGCACAGAAGTTCTTAATTTTCGGGGCGCCTGGGTGGCTCAGTCGGTTAAGCGACTACCTTCAGCTCGGGTCATGATCCCAGGGTCCTGGGATCGAGCCCCGCATTGGGCTCCCCACTTGGCGGGGGGGGGGCCTGCTTCTCCCTCTCCCACTTGTGTTCCCTCTCTCTCTCTCTCTCTGTCAATTAAATAAATAAAATCTCTAAAAAAAGAAGTTTTTAATTTTCAGAAAGTCCAATTTGTTTATTTTTTTCTTTTGTTGACTGTGCCTTTGCTGCCCTATTCGAGAAATCATTTCCAACCCAGTGTCAAGAAGCTTTTGTCCTATGTTTTGTTTTAAGAGTTTTCTAGTTATAGGTCCTATATTTCACTCATTTTTAGTTAATTTTTGCAAGTGATGTGAGGTAAGGATCCACCTTAATTCTTTTGCATGGGGATATCCGGTTTTCCCAACACCATTTGTTCAAAAACTATCTTTTCCCCCACTGAATGATCTTGGCAATCTTGTTGAAATCATTTGACCATTTATGTGTGGGTTTATTTTTGGACTCTCTATTCTATTCCATTGATCTATATGTCTGTCTGTATGCCAGTATCACACTGTTTTGATTAAGGTAGATTTGTAGCCTGTCTTGACTTAGGGAGTCTGGGTCCCCCTCTTCGTTCTTCTTTCCCAAGACTGGCTATTCAGGGCCCTTGAGATTCCATATGCATTTTAGGGTTTTTTTTTTTCTGCAAAAACATCATTTAGATTTTGATAGAGATTACATTGAATTTCTAGATCACTTTGGGTGTTCTGATATTGTAACAATATTAAGTCTTCCAATTCATGACTAAGGCATGTCTTTCTATTTATTTATGTCTTCTTTAATTTATTTCAGCAATGTTTTCTAGCTTTTGTTGTTACAATAATGCTAACTTTTACAATTGCCCATGTATTTACCTTTATTGAAATCTTTATTTCTTCATACATCTTTGAGTCCCTTTCTTGTGTCCATCATTTCAACTGCAGTACTTCCCTTTAACATTTCTTGCAGGGCAGGTCTGCCTAGTGGTGACAAATGCCCTCAGCTTCTGTTTACCTGGGAATGTCTTAATTTCTCTCTCAATTTTGAAGGACAGCTTGCCAGATATAGGATTCTTGGTTGACAGCCTTTTTTTTTTTTTAATGTTAGCACTTGATTATGTCAACCCATTGTCTTCAAACCTCCAAACAAAATTCCTGATGAAAAATCTGCAGACAGCCTTAGCGAGGATCCCTTGTATGCGACAAGTCACCTTTCCCGCTGTTTTCAAGATTCTCTTCGTCTTGGCTTTCGACAGTTTGATTATAATGTGTCTTAGTGTAGGTGTTTTTAGTTCATCTTACTTGGAGTTTGTTGAGCTTCTTGGATGTTAATATCCATGTATTTCATCAAATTCAGGGGGTTTCCAGCCATTTTTCTCCAAACACCCTCTCTGTGTATCCCTCTGCCCTGTCGGGGTCTAGCCCACTTCCCTTGGGGCTGAAGTCCTGTGTTGCTCTCATTCTGCCCTTGCTCTGTAGCCCCCTATTCTCCCAGGAATGGATAATGCAGCTTCCTCTGTGTCAGGCCCCTTAACTTAATTGCTGTGAGGACATTTCACCAATGCTTATCAGCAGCATCTCCAAAACAATGACCTCAGGCCAGGATTCAAATCTAACCCCATACATCCCAGGTGTGGGCCTTGGAGGCAAGTCTGGGAACATTTTCTTGACCCCGTCCCACCACACACACTCCCCCACTGGGGATTGCCCAGAAGTGGGGGAGGGTGTGCAGTTCCCTCCAGGAAAGTTACATCTCGGGAGAAGCCAAGTTTTTAACCCTCTGCCTGTGTCATGTGTTGAGCCCCCACTTCCCTCTCCAACTAGCCCTGCTTGACTGCTCCCCTTTATGAACACAAATCAGGGCCTGTCCGCCACAGTCATGGACACATCTCAGGGTCCTTCTCCTTCTGCATCCTGTCAGCCCACTCACACTCAGCAGTCAGAGCCACACTTTGAAAACTTAGGTCATGTCACTGGGTGGCCTCAGGGACACCCTGCAGTCCTTCTGGCTCTCCCCACCCCTTGCTCCATCCCAGCCATTTTCCCCCATAGGGGCCTTTACACCTGCAGGTCCCTCTGCCAGGAACACTGTTTCCATGCCTTTTGGGTCCTCTGCAGAGAGAGCTCCCCTGCCCTGAGTTTCCCCACTTGAGCCCCACATTCCCTACCCAACCCTGCCTCCTGCATTTCCTCTGTATTCCCTACATCTCCTTGTAACAAGCCGTAGGACTGTTCATTCTACTCATGTTCTAACTCCCCCCTGCCCCCACGTAGATGTGAATTCTAAGACTCAGGGATTTTTGTCTGTTCTGCTGTCCATTTATCCCAGATCTAAACCAGACAATAAGTGTCATTCCAGCAAATGAATTGCCAATGCTTAGGGAATATGGACTACCTGGAAATGCATGGATTCCAGCTCCTCAGACAGCACACATGTACTCTAAGACAGAGTTCTAACGTGGACTTCCAACGATGGACATCCATGCCTCAGTCATGTGCTTTGATTTCCTACTCAGACATCACCTAGTCCTAGTAGAAAGCAGTTTCTGACACCTCATACTATGAACAACATTTTTAAGAATGCTAATTTTAATTTGCTCTACCTCACAGTCCTTTTTGGGGAGAAAGGTAGAAAGATCTACCTTTCTCTCCAAAGAGACCAAACTTCGGGCAGTGATTAAAGACTGGCACCCACACAGTTTGCAGTTAAGCTTGGTGCCTGCTCCTTTCTTTCTCTCCTCCTTGTGTTGCAGGAGAGCAGGTATCTGGGAATTAAAGTGGTTCTCATGCAGAACTTGTCCCTGCCTTCCTTAAACCTCAGTGGCTCTCCAGGGTCCTAACAACCCCTCAGCAGGGCTACGGCCCCTCAGACCTGCCCTCCATCCTCCAGTCAAGAACTACTGACTGCCCTTCTTGCAGACTCCACTCAGGGTCTCCTGTCAATCCCTTCCTGAAAGCAGCTAAGCCACTTTGCCAAGAGGTAACAGAAGCAACAAGGCAAACATTAGGTTCGGCCAGGAATGTCGGAATTTCTCCCTGATCTACTGCATCAAACTGACTGATCAGTTTTAGCTGAATGATTCCCACTGCCCAACCGTCCAGATTGTACCAAAAGCTAGATGAAGGGCCCCATTGGTGAGGACTCTGGCCTCTCCAACCTTCTAGGCTGCCCATGTGCCCATGGCCTGCTGGCTCACTGTGAAGACCAGAGGACACGCACTGCCCCTCCCAGGACAGGACAGTTTCAGAGGGCCATAGAGACAGCATGCGTGCTCAACTGCTGGCCTCATATTCTTGTTATGTGAACAAGTGGAAATGCTCAGAAGTCAGGATATGTGAGTCTGGAAGCAACAGGGAGGGCTGGCATGCCTCTCTGCCCTGGGCAGTGCCAGCCGACTTTGTCAGTGAAGCCCCCACTGTGATGTCGCTGGACATAGTTGGGAAGAGACGTGCCATAGAACAGATCATCTTCCCACCATAAGTAACCTCAGAAGCATGGATAATAGTGAACCATAGTGAAATAACAAGGAAATAATGAGGTTGCATACTTATACCTTTGTCTTAACATAATTTTCTTAATTGTTAAGTTCACATCATTTAACTTTAATAATGGCTGGGTTTAATAACTGGCCCTCAAAATTCCTGATGATTGAACAACCAGCTCTCAGGAGCTTACCACTCAATAAGAGCCCTGGGAGCCAAGGCCGACCAGAGTTCACTGGGTCACCTTTCCTGTCTGCCCTCCACCTTCCAGGCATCCTGACACCTCCCTCCTGGAGTGTGAGTGTCAGGCTGGGCCTCAAAAGGCCAGCCTTCTCTTTCCAAAGGCTTTGCAAGCCTCTGTGTTGTCTGTCCCCAAATGCAGTTGGATGCCCCTTATTTCCAAAGTCAGCGGGGGAAGCCTCACTGTTGCCCCCAGGTTTCTCATTTTGGAGCATGAATCCATGAAGGACAACACCTCAGCACCCAGCTGACCATGGTTCCTGGTCACTCAATCACCTAGGGTTTGGTTCACATAACAAGTGGTGGTACTGTGTGCTGTGTGCTGAGGCTTAAGGACAAGAGGGGTGACCACTCCCCAGGGAGGGGTCCAGGCCCAGAAGATGAGGTGTGCGTTGCACCCTGAAAGAGGGGACAGGGGAAAGACAGAGTCCTTTGGTGAGCCACACAAGGCCCTAGTCTGACTCAACAAGTTTCCTATATTTTAAAGACGAGATTTCACTTAAGAATCTGAGTTTCTAACTTGTCTTTAAAGTCTGAGGCCTGGGCGCCTGGGTGGCTCAGATGGTTATGTGTCTGCCTTCGGCTCAGGTCATGATCCTGGAGTCCCGGGATCGAGTCCCACGTCGGGCTCCCTGCTCAGCGGGGAGCCTGCTTCTCCCTCTGACCCTCCCCCCTCTCATGTGCTCTCTCTCTCTCTCGCTCATTCTCGCTCTCTCAAATAAATAAATAAATAAAATCTTTAAAAAAGGTTTATTTATTTATTTAAAGATAGAGAACATAAATTTATTTATTTATTCATTTATTTTATTTCAGGTATAATTAACATACAGTGTTATGTTCAAACTAGTTTATTTTAAATTATTTAGATCCTATAATTTTAAATGATTTGCAATATTATGGAAATAAATACATTCCTTTTTAATAAAGTAATTTAAATGTCAGGAAGAAATAATGAGAGCTAACAGAGAAATTTGGAATATAGAACATGAGTGGACATGATTTAAGGTTAGAACTTAAGTAGGTAGACAAAGTAAATGAAGATTATGTAATTCTAGATCAGTATTTGAAAAGCCAGTATTCTGAGAATAATTTGCAGATTTTCCATGAGCATTTAGTATTCAATTCAACACTAGCACCTTTGGCATTAAGACAAAATTAAGACAAAATGAAATGTTACTTCTTTGTTAGGCTAATATTTAAATTGTTTCCATTTCTTTTTGTAATATATGCTTTTGATTTTTGTTGTTCTTTTTTGTCTTTGTTTTATTTTTATTATGTATATTTTTAATTAATGTACAGTTTTATATTAGTGTCAGGAGTGCAATATAGTGATTCAACAATTCTATACATTACTAGGTGCTCATCATGAGAAGTGTACTCTTAATCTTTACCTATTTCACTAATTCCCCCACCCACCCACCATCTGGTATCTACAAACTTGTTCTCTATATTTAAGAGTCTGGGTTTTATTTCTCTCTCTCTCTCTCTCTCTCT
>NW_027397066.1:97299-106340 GCF_003265705.2 Callorhinus ursinus
AAAAGAAAAGAAAAAGTCTGAGGCCTGGAGCGCCTGGGTGGCACACTCTTGATTTCAGCCCAGGTCTTAATCTCAGCGTCGTGAGTTCAAGCCCCTCATTGGGCTCCACACTGGGTGTGGAGTCTGCTTTAAAAAAAAAAAAAGGAGGGGCGCCTGGGTGGCTCAGATGGTTAAGCGTCTGCCTTCGGCTCAGGTCATGGTCCCGGGGTCCTGGGATCAAACCCCACATCGGGCTCCCTGTTCAGCGGGAAGTCTGCTTCTCCCTCTGCCTCTCCCCGTGCTTGTGCTGTCTTGCTTTCCGTCAAATAAATAAATAAAATCTTTAAAAAAAAAAAAAAAAGAAAGAAAGAAAGAAAGTCTGAGGCCCATCCATTGGCCCTTATGGCGGCTCCCTGAGGGTTCTGGCCTGCTAATCTCTAGCAGGCAACATGGAGGGTGTCAGCCAGGGTCCGGGCCCTCCTTGGTCTGGAAGCTGGGGCAGAGAGAGGCTGTCCTGGGAACGTGATGAGCAGGAGCAGGTTCAGAAGCTCCCAGGTTGGGATCGAGGCAGTGGTTGAGAGGGTGTCCAGGAGGCCCAAACCACTGGAGATTCAGGAAGAACCAGCCCAGAGTGACACAGGACAGGCCCTGCATGAAGACAGCTAGATGAAGTTCCAGAACACTCCAGGGCTGGAGCTCAGAAGAGGCTGGCAGGGACGGGGAGGTGCTGTACTGACCAGGTGCTCTAAATTCTGACTGCACAGGTGTGTGCTGACATGAAATTTCATCCAGCTGTGTCCCACCTCACTTGCTTTCTGTGTGCTAGACTCAACTCAGAAAGCTAAAGAAGAAACAGGGAGAGGAAGGGCAGAGGCCCTTGGTGAGGTGCCTGAGCCCCTGTTTCCTCAGCCATACGAGAACCCACTTCAAAGCACAGACCAGCACGTGATGACTAGTTCCAGGTCTGTTGGGAGCAGGGGAGGGGCAGGGTATGACAGGAGGCGCTCTGCCAGTAGGGAGGGATGGGACAAGGTGGGGAGGCAGGGAGAGTCTCCCTTAGGCACTGTGCTGTGAGGTTACATGGCCTTCTCCTCCCCATTGTCTCCCTCCTGGGGAACAGGCTTTGGGCACCAAAGTATTCAGGTAGCTCAAAAATTAGATGTGCCGCCCAGACACACACCCCCTCCCTGCACTCCAGCAGGCCCACGAGATCTCCAGCTGTCCTAGACATCTCTGAGCCCTGGCTTCCCCCATTCTTACCTCTCTGGTGTGTGTTTCAGTCCTAACCAGGGCTCTGTACACAGAGGGCACTCAGGGAGTATCTGTGGGCTAGACACATGGATGATTAACACACTCACATGCACACTTACACTCACACTCACACATGGATTCCTAAGAGCCAGGCACTCTTCTGAGAGCCTGACTCCTGTTCGACCATTCTTCCTCCCAGCATCCTGAGGGGAAAACATCATTATCCCCATTTTACAGGTGGGGAGACAGAGGTCTGGAAGTTGGCAGACCTTCCTAAGGTCACAGAGCTGAGGAGAAGCAGATCAGCACCCTTACTCACTGGTGTGGAGGAAAAGGGTGAAGAGTTCTGTATCCAAGCCATTAGCCATGGAGAACTGGGGTGCTAGGCCAGCCGCTCAAAGGTGAAGGAGACACAGTGCAGTGCGTGAGTGACACAGAGTCCTGCCCTCCCCTGCTATGCCTATGCCGACGTCCAGGTAGCATTTGGCACCAGGACGTGGAATTCAGACAGTCTGCCTTAGAACTTCGAACCTCACAGCCTTCCATGCAATCAACAAACACACAGGAGCGAGGTGCTCAGGTGCGAGGTACTGTGCTAGCCATGGACCTTCTGGCCTCGTGTGGTGGAGCAGGGAGACAATGAGATTGTGCCTCCATGAGGTCAGAATGAAAAGGTGTTGTAATGATCAGGTTTGGCAGGTGCTCAGGACAGGCCTCCCAAAGATGACTTTAGGCTGAGACTCAAAGATGAGGAAGCCCTGGAATGAGTGCTATGAAGACAGAGGACAGAGCTTATACAAAGGCCCTGTAGTCAGTCCGAGTGAGTGCTAAGGGCACATGGGAGTTCCTTGGAAAGCGATGGGCAGAGGGGGCAGGGCCAGGCCACCAGGAAAGTCTCCTCCACCAATGGAGAGTGGTGGGTGGGAAGAGGTCTCCATGAGCCTTGTGCACTAATGGAGAGCATTAGGGTTAAGCTGCCTCCTGGTGAGAGCACTCCAGGGCAAGTGGGGTCTCCAGAGCAAAAGGTGGGGAGCTGCAGAGGGCCTGAGAAGGGCTGGCAGGAGGGGAGCCATGCAAGGAAGAATCATGGTGGCTGGGAAGGCTTGGCACCAGGCAACACTTATTACAGGCCAGAAGATACGCGAGGTGTTGAGTGGGGCAGCCTAGAGGCACCTGTCTTTGGGCAGTGGCTAAGGAAACCGAGAAACTCGACCCAGGCAAGTGAGGGGAGAGCCTCACGGAGTTCATCTGACCCTGGCCAGTGATCCTGGACAGCAGCTTGGGGTTCAGTTGTGGGTCGATGACCTGGGGAGGGCCTGGCCAAGGCTTCATGGAGCATGTCATTGAACTATCAGTCTCAACTCATTTTGTGGCATCCAAAATGCGCTGAATCCATGCTCTCAAAACCCAGCTTCTCAAGGCTTATTAAGGAAGGCAGATTGGTCAGTTTTGCCTTTAAATTTTAATGCATTCACTTTCACTCAATAACCCAGCCTGAGGCCAGCACCAGACAGTAGGTGGCAATGATGTGGCCAAAGCTTGGAGGATTTACCTTCCAATAGGTTTCAGGGCACCTGGGTCAAGGAGCAGGTAATCATGTGCTTGGATGAAACCGCGGGTGATGACACTCTGTGGAAATGCTGTTGGGAGGGGCACCATCAACCAGTGTCCTCTGGAGCTCTGTGGTCAGATGATGTGCACATGTGTGCTGGGTGTCACATAGGTGTGTGTGGGGGGTATGGGCACAGGTTCATAGGTGTGCCCCCCAGGTGCTGCTGTGGTCACCCAGGTGTGTGTGTGGCCACAGGCTCAAAGGTGTGACCCCAGGTGCTACTGTGGTCACACAGGTGTGTGTGTGGGGGGTGGCCACATGCTCACAGGTGTCCCCCCCCAGGTACTGCTGTGATTACCCTGGTGTGTGGGAGGGAGGGATGGCCACAGGCTCACAGTTGTCCCCCCCCCCCAGGTGCTGCTGTGGTTACCCACCTGTGTGTGGGGGAGAGGTGGCCATAGGCTCATAGGTGTCCCCCCCCAGGTGCTGCTGTGGTCACACAGGTGTGTGTGGGGGAGGGGGTGGCCACAGGCTCACAGGTGTTTCCCCCCCCAGGTGCTGCTGTGATTACCCAGGTGTGTGGGAAGGAGGGATGGCCACAGGCTCACAGGTGTTCCCCCCCAGGTGTTGCTGTGGTCACACAGGTGTGTGGGGGGGAGGGATGGCCACAGGCTCACAGGTGTCCCCCCCAGGTGTTGCTGTGGTCACACAGGTGTGTGGGGGGGAGGGATGGCCACAGGCTCACAGGTGTCCCCCCCAGGTGCTGCTGTGATTACCCAGGTGTGTGGGAGGGAGGGATGGCCACAGGTTCACAGGTGTTCCCCCCCCAGGTGCTGCTGTGGTCACACAGGTGTGTATGTGTGTGTGTGTGTGGCCACAGGCTCACAGGTATGACCCCAGGTGCTACTGTGGTCACACAGGTGTGTGTGTGGGGGGATGGCCACAGGCTCACAGGTGTCCCCCCCAGGTGCTGTTGTGATTACCCAGGTGTGTGGGAGGGACGGATGGCCACAGGCTCCTATATGTTCCCCCCCCAGGTGCTGCTGTGGTCACCCAGGTGTGTGTGGGGGGGGGGTGGCCACAGGCTCACAGGTGTGACCCCGGGTACTACTGTGGTCACCCAGGTGTGTGTGTGTGTGTGTGTGTGTAGCCACAGGCTCACAGCTGCACCCCCCTCCAACAGGTGCTGCTGTGGTCAGCTAACAAGGTGTTTGAGGAACTGACAGACATCGAGAGGCAGTTCCACAAGGCCTTCTACACCGTGCGGGCCTATCTGAACTGTGACCGGTATTCGGTGGGCCTCCTGGACATGACCAAGGAGAAGGTGAGGCCTCAGTGCTCCACGGGCCTCCTGGCCAGCCTCGTCCTGCTCCTGTGTTGACTCACTGACTCTCTCCCTTCTCTTCTCTGCTCAGGAATTCTTTGACGTGTGGCCTGTGCTAATGGGAGAAGCCCAACCGTACTCAGGCCCACGCACACCCGATGGCCGTGTGAGTCATGGTGGAGGGGGGACAGGCCCAGCCCACATACCTCGGTTTCCCTGGCTCCAACTCCAACTCCAGGGTGGGAAGGGGCCTGTCCCAGCCTGACTGAGAGTGGGAGAGGGAGGGCTATGGGAAGGGTGTGGGGCGGTGGGGACAGATGGTTGTGGGCGGGCTGGCTACCTGTCTGCTCTGGAGGACAGGCTCTGAGTGCTTGTCTGCTGTCTCCCCTGACTCCAGCCCATGCTCTGGGGCCGGGTGGGGGCAGGTGCAGGTCTCCTGATGAGGTTCATCAGCCCAGTGGGAATGACCAGCACCTGTCCTTCTGCTGCCCCACCCTTAAATCCCTGTAGCATCTCCCCTGTGGGACCATGTATACGTGCGTGTGCAGTGTGTGTGCACACCTGTGTGCATGTGTATGAGAAAGGCAGAGTGACAAGTACATGGGAGCATGGGCAGATATCTCTGCCACTTATTGTACATCCAATCTGGTACACACTACCCAGCCCAGCCATGCTTCAGTCTCCCCACCGGTCACAAGGGGGTGATAACTGGGCCTTCTTCACAGGGTTGTGTGCCAAGTCCCAGCTCATGGCTTGGCTGTGACCATGACTTGTCACAGTTGTGTTTGTGTGTGTGTGTGTGTGTGTGTGTGTACTGGCCTGGGTGTGCATACATGTGGAGTATGGGGCCCAGTTTGTGTGTGGGCTTGAGTGGGACACAGATGGAATGAGGACAAGTGTAAACCAAATGTGTAATGTGTGTCCCTGGAGTGTCAGTGATGGTCTGCATGTGTGTACATAAAGTGCATGTGAGGTTGTGTGTAACCACGTGGGTGTGGTGCACGCTCTGTGTGCACCTCCATGTGTGCACGTGAGGCTGTGCATAACCACGTGGGTGTGGTGCACGCTCTGTGTGCACCTCCATGTGTGCACGTGAGGCTGTGCGTAACCACGTGGGTGTGGTGTACGTTCTGTGTGCACATGCATGTGTGCACGTGAGGTTGTGCGTAACCACGTGGGTGTGGTGTACGCTCTGTGTGCACGTCCATGTCTGGGTCGGACACCTGGGAGCTCCTCTCACCCTCAGGGAGGTTCCCACTGGGGAGCTGGCCCAGGGAGCCCCTCACAACTGCTGTGGTCCATTTCGCAGGAAATCGTCTTCTACAAAGTCATCGACTATATCCTCCATGGCAAGGAAGATATCAAGGTCATCCCGTAAGTGCCAGGGTTTTAGGATAAGCATCACCTGAGGGCAGAGCACCCTCGGACCCATGCTGGGCTGACTTTGGGGATTTATCACAATGGATCAGCAGCCTCTGGCATGGCCCCTCACACGGTGGTGCTCCCTATGCTGTAGGACTAGGCAGAACGGGATGGGGAGGGAGGCACCATGGATGTCCAGAGTGGACTTCCAGAGGCCCAGGTGAGCTATCCAGGTGGACCTGTCAACAGTAACTGACCTTTGAGTCCCTCAGGGTCTCATCTTAGCTCACCCAGACACCCAGGCAGGTGGAGCCCCCAGAAGGCACACCCCATAGGGCAGGCAGAAGGGGATGTCCACCCCAGTGGAAGCACAGCTGGGCTGAGGGAAGGGCAGGGCTCCAAACTAGAGAGACTAGGGAAGGTGTTGGCCATTCCTCACTCTATAGCTGAATGGCCATGTGACCCCAGACCCTATAAGGCTGTCAGGACCCCACCCTGCAGGTTCCACCAAGTGACTAGGATCCAGGTGTTAGGCCTGCAGGACAGGTGACTGGCACTGAGCTCCAGGGGCTGGATTGAAGAGTGGGGCCCCCAGTGAGGGAGGGGTCTCCTAAAGAGTGAGGGGCCTCAGCATAGGCAGAGGAAGGATAAAACAGCACAGACACCCCCAAACCTCACCCCTGGCCTCCTCCTACACTCCCTGAGTCCACTACCTGCTAGCCTTCCCGCCCCACCCAGAGCTCAGGAAGGGGAATAAACATTAACACACACACTGAGCCAAAATCTACACACATACATCGAACAACCCATCCACCATCTGACCCTGTGTTCTCTTCCCCAGCACACCCCCAGCTGATCACTGGGCCCTGGCCAGTGGCCTTCCAACCTACGTGGCAGAAAGTGGCTTTGTGAGTCTGCTGAGGCCCTGCCCTTGCCTGGTGCCCCGGCCCTTCCTGCCGGTCTGTGCACCTCTGCCAGCTCCCAGATGCCCTGCTTCACCTACTTAGAGCTCATCGGGCTGGGTAGTCTTTTTTAGAATCATATCGTACGTTGGGCTGCTCCAGGTGAATTTTTCCTGATCCTCTTTCAGATCTGTAACATTATGAATGCCCCCGCCGACGAAATGTTCACATTTCAGGTATCTATCCATTCATTAACAGAAAGGGTGTTGTACTTAGGGAAGAAGATATTGTGGCTCAGAAATGATGGACTGAATTCGTTTTCGCTCCTTGAGAAACAACCTCAAAATCTCAGGGGCTGACAGCAGCAAACACGCACTTCCGGGCACAGGTCTGTGGCTGGTGGGGCGGGGCCAGGCCACAACGAGCTTTTCAGGTCTGCTCCTTGCTCCTCCTCTGGGGACGTGTGACCAGAGCAGGCTTTCTTCTGGAAGAGACTGAGAGTCCAGTGGGCCAATGAGACTGGTGTGGTCTCTACAGCTCTTCCAGGAACTGGCCACTGTCCACATTTTACTGGCCAAGTGTCAGTGGGCTGTGAAATGGGAACAGCTGCATAATCTGTGGGGCCCAGCAGAATGGAATACAATAGTTCGACAACTATTAAGAACATTAAGGGCATGGAGGCAAAGGTTCAATCGAGCGTGGGAGCCTTCTAAGAGAGGGATCCTGTGTGACCGCAGAACTCACACCATAAAACCACCCTGGTGGGCATATAGGCTCAGCTCCGGCTAGCGGGAGAAGCCACAACACAAACCCATGGACAGACAGCTCTCGTGCATGGGGGCAGTGAGCAGACAGGAAGAGTGACCCAGTCACCACAGTTGGAGGGCAGAAGAAATGGGATTCGTGCTTGCTGGGTGACAAGCCTGGGCCAGAGCCAGACCCAGAGTAGTGGGCATCTCTGGATGCCTCTCCCCGCAGGAAGAGCCTCTGGACGACTCGGGGTGGACCATCAAGAATGTCCTCTCCATGCCCATTGTCAACAAAAAGGAAGAGATCGTGGGGGTTGCAACATTCTACAACAGGAAGGACGGGAAGCCTTTTGATGAGCAGGATGAAGTCCTCATGGAGGTAAACACCTGTCACGGGTGCGGCTCTTGGAGGCGACACCTGTGTGATGGCATGGGACACACCTATGTGGAGTCCCTTCCCATCATCTGCTTTAGCACTCGACCCAGCATGGGGGCAAGGGGGAGCTGTGAGGGGCCATTCCTGGAGACCCCTTAAACGCACTCAGTGCCCTGGGGCGGCCCTCCACACGCCAGGACACAGGGCCTGGTGCACAGCAGGTGCTGTCAGGGTGATGACGCTACTGGTCTGTCTGCAGTCCCTCACTCAGTTCCTGGGCTGGTCGGTGCTGAACACAGATACCTACGACAAGATGAACAAGCTGGAGAACCGCAAGGACATCGCCCAGGACATGGTTCTGTACCACGTGAGATGTGACAAGGACGAAATCCAGCTGATCCTGGTACCACTCCTGTCATGCCCTGGTCCCAGTGGGGAGGCAGGGTGACCCCGCAGTCAGGGCATATCCTGTGGTTGGAGAGCCGAGCCAATCCTGCAGTTCCACATGCTCTGCACGGCCAGGGGCAGTCCTTCCCCTGTGTCCTCAGCCGCGAGCAGGGTCAGCTGCGAGCAGGGAGCGATCAGAGCCCTCCGGGTCAGGCTGTGTGAGGACTCCACCAGTTGTCCCTGTGGACAACTTAGAACAGTGCCAGAGAGGCAGGGAGGGACACACAGGAAATGGTAGCCACTATCACTTCTCCCTGAAGCTAGAAGCTCCAGCTGGGGCTTCCAGAGGCAACTGCTGTCTCGTGCCAGATGTCACCCTGTCCTGCCCTCACGAGGGCTGTGGGTAACGCCGTCACCCTGTCCCGCACTCACGAGGGGTGTAGCTGACATTCATTCTGTCTCAACACATCTGTCTTCTCTCGTAGCCGACAAGGGAACGCCTGGGGAAGGAGCCTGCTGACTGTGAGGAGGATGAGCTGGGGACAATCTTGGTCAGAATCTGACTCCCACCCCCCAGGTGGAGACTGGAGGGGCCTGAGGGTCGGGGGAGACTTCCTCATTCCTAGGAGACCTGAGCATGTCGTCTGATGTTTGCTGCTGTCTGCGTAGCCCTGTGCCTGGGTCCGTGTGCGTGTGTGTGCGTGTGCGTGTGTGTGTGTGATCTCTTTATGTGCGTGTCTTTGCACCTGTCTCCCTGACAATACCTCTGTTCTTGTGGTGGGGCCATGGGTGGGGGCTGAGCCACAGGGC
Organism: Callorhinus ursinus; assembly: GCF_003265705.2. Taxonomy (NCBI): domain Eukaryota; kingdom Metazoa; phylum Chordata; class Mammalia; order Carnivora; family Otariidae; genus Callorhinus; species Callorhinus ursinus. The sequence goes on from NW_027397066.1 coordinate 105,992, forward strand.
ATGTGAGTGGCCAGCCACAGTCCAGAGCCACTGGAAGGGCTGATGTCAACACACTCCTGGGACATCTGAGGCTGGACAAAGGATCCTGGGAAGGGAAGAGAAAAGCCCGCCTCCCTCAGCTCCACAATCCCTCCCACAGAAGGAAGTGTTGCCGGGGCCCACCAAGTTCGACATCTATGAGTTCCACTTCTCTGATCTGGAGTGCACAGAGCTGGAGCTGGTCAAATGCGGCATCCAGATGTACTACGAGCTGGGCGTGGTCCGAAAGTTCCAGATCCCTCAGGAGGTGGGGGTGGGAGGCCGTGGTGAAGGGTCCCAGATCCACTAGCGGGTGGGGGACCGTGGTGAA
>NW_027397066.1:106350-116042 GCF_003265705.2 Callorhinus ursinus
GAAGGGTCCCAGATCCACTAGAGGGTGGGGGACCATGGCGAAGGGTCCCCGATCCACTGGGAGGTGGTGGGCCATGGTGAAGGGTCCCAGATCCACTGAGAGGTGGGGGGCCATGGTGAAGGGTCCCAGATAACTGGGAGGTAGAATTCGGACATGGTTGGGGCGGTCCCAAATCCCCCAAGAGGTGGGAGAGATGTGGTCAGAGGTCCTAGGTCCTACACAAAGTTTGGGGACAGCCATGTTCATTACAGAATACACACACCAACTGTGCCTAGAATAAATGACTGAATGTATCGATGGGTAGAATGATGGATAGAACGTTTGGTAAATGGTTGTTCCAGACAAGTTGATCAAGTGCACCATTGGGCCCTAGTGGGGTTTTGGCGTGGGGTGGAGAGGATATAGGAGCCCATGAGATGTGCAGAAAGCAAAGGGCATCCTCTTGGTTGAATGCAGAGAGCCCCGCAGAGGTCATCCCAGGGAGGAGGGGTGGCCCTTCCAGCTCTGCCCTGAGCCCTGCTGCTTTCCCATAGTTCTCTGGCTGTTGTGCTGTCTTCACCTTCACCCTTCAGGGAGCACCTGCTTCCCCACCATGCAAGTGAGGAAACCATGCTTCCTCGTGCCCCCCTGAGAACAGGTGCAGCACGCTGGCATTTTCAAAAGAAATTTTACTAAATACTAAAGGAAAACACAAAAGAAAAAAGTAGACAAATGATTAATAGAATTTTTTAAAATTTCAGAATCATTTTCTGGCACTAAAAGCCACAGTGGAAGCAGTAAGATGCTCCTTTGGCACACATCCTGTTGTCCAGAAAGACTGCCCTGCTAGAAAAGGCTCACACCCCTGGGGCCTGCCCCTCGATCTCTGGACCCTTAGCCAACATTTTATTTCTCCATCGTCCATGCCAAGTGCCCACACATTGTGCCCCATTCAAACACCCTTGCCTAAAACAGACCTTTTCTTCTAAAACATCCCATACCCCTTGCCTGGGGTCCTCCTCCCAATTTTGGGCTGGGCAATAGGTTGGAGGCCCCATGAATGCTGGAGCTGTTCTTAGCTTTGACCCTGGCCCCATCAGGCCGCCCCTCGTCCACCCCGCAGGTGTCAAGCAAGGTACCTCCCACCCAGGAGGGTGGTCAGGGGCCAGCAGTGAATCGCTGGGACAGGAAGGGTCATGGGGCCCTCGCGTACGGGAGTGAGCAGGGCTTTCACACCAAACTATTAGCATGTTTGGTGCTCAGAGCCTGTGTTTCTCCCGACTCCCCTCAGGTCCTGGTGCGGTTTCTGTTTTCCGTGAGCAAAGGGTACCGGAGAATCACCTACCACAACTGGCGCCATGGCTTCAATGTGGCCCAGACCATGTTCACGCTACTCATGGTGCGTGTCCCAGCAGGGACGTGACAGATGTCGCCCTAACCACCCCCCCCACCTGCTATCTGGTCAGGCTTGTGAAGGCCCTCCCGGAGCTTGGGGTTGCGGGGCTCCTCTGCGTGGGAGGTGGGGGCCTTCAAGGGCAGAGGAGTCAAGGACATGCATCCCCCTGGGACTGGCACACCCCCAGCCCGGGAGTAATGGAGGGCACCTGGGCTGGGGAGGGGCGGCAGGGCGAGGCCCAGATCCCTCCCCCACCCTGCTTGCCTGCGCCGTGGAGCAGGGCAGGGAGGGAGGAGGAGGGTGTTGGCAGCTGTAGGTGCCCGTGTCCTCAGACGGGGAAGCTGAAGAGCTACTACACAGACCTGGAGGCCTTCGCCATGGTGACCGCCGGCCTTTGCCACGACATCGACCACCGTGGCACCAACAACCTGTACCAGATGAAGTAGGCAACACAGCTGGGCGCCCGGCTCGCTCTGTGGGAGACTTTGTCACAGCAGCCCAGGGAGGGGCCTGCCTAGAGCTCACTGAGGGTGGGGGTGCCCCGTCCCTGGCGAGGAGGGAAGTTCAGGGGGCCCAGGAGCCACAACCAGCCTCTCTGGGGGCTTCTGGCCAAACTGTGATTTTAATAAAACCTCTGTAACAGATCCCAGAATCCCTTAGCCAAGCTCCATGGTTCCTCAATTTTGGAACGGCACCACCTAGAGTTCGGGAAGTTCCTGCTCGCCGAGGAGGTTCGTGTCCCATTCCTCACTCGGGGTATTTCTCCGTATTTCTGACTGACCATCGCCTGCACCACTGGCCCTCCCCCGGCCAGGAGCCGAGGATGCCACAGGGCGTTCTGACCAGCGAGCCAGGCCCCGCGGGGGCTGGAGGGAGGGTCAGCGGCGATGGGTTGGATTTGAACTTGGAAATGCACCCACCGTGGGGTGGGGTGGGCTCAGGGGTCAGGCAGTGGTGGGGAGGGCGTGCAAGGCCAACTGGGTCTGGTGCCCACGACCTGCCACCTGCCGGTAGGAGCAGGCCAGCAACGTGCCAGGGTCAGACAGACAGATCCTGGGAGGGGGCAGGGACAGACTGGGAACCTAACCCTTCCCGCAGTCCATGAACATCTACCAGAACCTGAACCGGCGACAGCACGAGCACGTGATCCACCTCATGGACATAGCCATCATTGCCACAGACCTGGCGCTCTACTTCAAGTGGGTGGCCGCCCCGTGGGGAGGCAGGACGGGAGCCTGGCTGGGGGGTGGGGTAGGGACCTGGGGCTCCTCGAAGACCCTTGCCAGCCCAGCAGCCCCACAGGGCCTGAGCTCTTTGCCTCGGTTTCTCTCCTAGAACGTGGGTGGGGTTAGGATCAAGGAGGAGGGGTGTCCTGCATGGGGTTAGAGGGTGGGGGTCGACTCTCTCTCTTTGTTCCTGGGGTTCAGGAAGAGGACAATGTTCCAGAAGATTGTGGATGAGTCTAAGAACTATGAGGACAAGAAGAGCTGGGTGGAGTACCTGTCCCTGGAGACAACGCGGAAGGAGATAGTCATGTGAGCTATGATGGGGTGGGGGCGTCAGGAACCATCTCTGTGCTGGTTAATCCTCAACCCCCCCCACCAAACGAGGAGACCCCAGGCCCCCGAATGAGCCACAACAAGAACAGCTCATCTCTAAACGGCTTTGATAAATCGTCACAATAAATGCTCCATCTTACTTGCTTCTCATTTTCAGGGGAGACAGTACAGGATTCGGGGTCAGAGAGCCCATTTCCTTAGTTTGTGGATTTGGCAATAATTTACTTATTCATGAACCTTCACTGATACATCTCCAAAATGGAGATTCAGAACTATGGTTCTCCTCCAGGGCTGTCCCAGAGGTCCAACAAGGAAAAATGTGTAAATCATGGGCACTTGGAGCTGCCCAATAAAGACTTGGTTTTAGTTTGTGGCGGCAAGGGGGAGAGGGAGGTCATGTATGAGTGGTGGGTTGGAGTGGGTGTGTAAAGTGAGAGGTCTACTACTGGAAGGGGTGCCCAGAGGGGGAGGGGGAGGGGGAGGGGAGGGAGGGAGGCCAGCTTGGGCACGCTTTGAGCTTCATCTGCCTGCAGGGCAATGATGATGACTGCCTGTGACCTGTCCGCCATCACCAAGCCCTGGGAAGTCCAGAGCAAGGTCAGAAGCTATGCAGACCCCCACCTCTTGTCATTGCCTCTTGAGATTGCCTCTAGGGGAAGCCTGAGAAGGGGGGACAGAACCTTCATTTGCAAGTAGTACTGAGAGCTGCCCCCTTGCTCTGGGGCTGGGCTCGCGGCCGCCACATTGGAAAGCACCATTGTGCTCACTGTGCATCAGGCCCAGCCTGAAGAGTAGGGGTCCCAGAGGGTCTGGGGGCAGAGACTGAGGGCACAGAGGCTCTTGGCAGGAGCCTCCTTTGTCAACTTCTGACCAAACGCTGAACTCCACAGGATGACTGCCTTTTATGTCCACCTCCCCCCCCCCCACCAGGTTGCTTTGCTGGTGGCAGCTGAGTTCTGGGAACAAGGTGACTTGGAAAGGACAGTTCTGGATCAGCAGCCCATTGTGAGTGTTACTTCCAGAATCTTCTACCCCTAGTGTGGTTCTTGGGAACCTCAGCTTCGCTTGGTACAAACATAGGGCCCCTGGGGATTTGGGGTCCCAGGACCTCAGTCTCACTTTGTGGGATAGGTCATGTGACATGAGCTGAGCGTAAATTTAGGTGGCTCGGGATCTGGGTAAAGTTGTAGAAAAAAAAACAGGGTTTGGATAAAGCTGTGAGGCCCATGCTGAAACGGAAAGTCGTCAAAAGTGGCCGAGGCAGGCTGTGGCCCATCATCTGGGGCCTCCACGGCCCAGGCAGCTCCACAGTGAACCTCAGCCAGGCTGCAAGCTGCTCCAGGAAGGCCTTCAAGTGGGGAGAGTACGGTGCCAGAGAGGGCCAGCGGCTGGAGTCCAGGGGCCCCCACCATGATAGGTGGGAGATGCTGAGATCTTCGGGCCAGCAATGTGGGGCCAGGGATGTGCTGCTGGACCACCACGGCACCTGCATAGGATCCAAGCGGACAAGGACAGCAGAGCATGTCTAACAGCAGGTGGAAGGGATGGAAAGGGGGTTTGTTTTACAAGTCAACTCCAGTCAGTGGATAGCTGCCTGATCACAGCGTGGAGAAGGCTTTGGGGCCAGGGACAGCCTGCAGGGAAGGGTGTCCTGACCAACCAGCCAGGTCCCTTGGGGACAGGGCAGGCCTCTAGTTCCTGCATGGCTCACCGTTGCTACGTGGAGCTCCAGACAGTGGGTAGCTATGAAGGATAAACCTGCAAGGAGCAGCTCAGGGGGTCTGGAGTGTATGTGGACACCAAGGATAGCCCCTCCAAGGGCGTCTGGAGTTTGCCCCCACAGGGCTCTCATGCCAGGTCTTGAGTTAGCACCATGGAGAGCTCCCAAGGATGTGGGAGGAAGGGGCTCAGGGGACCTGAAACTAGGGAGCCTCATGGTGGACTCAGCCCTGGAACTACCAGATGGCTCGGAGCGGGGAGGGGCATCCTGGCTGCCCCCTTTCAAGGGCCAGCATCTATCAAGGCAGGCTAAGCCCCAAGACCAGAGGCTCCACCTTCATCCCATGGACACTGCTTCATCTGTGTCTCTGTGGACATGTTCATCTGAGCTAGGTGGGGCTGAGTGAGTCCTGCAGGCTCAGAGGAGGTATCTCTGCTCCCCCCACAAGCCAATGATGGACCGGAACAAGGCAGCGGAGCTCCCCAAACTACAGGTTGGCTTCATCGACTTTGTGTGCACATTCGTGTACAAGGTGAGCAGGGTGGTGCGGGGCCTGGCTAGGCTCACAGGAGGAAGGGGCTTGCTGGTGTGGGTTCACCCAATGGCCTGGCCTGCCATAGCCCCCATCTCATCCTTGTACTTAAAATCTGAAATCCTCAGTGTCACCCCAAGGAGTCCCTTCCCACCTTCCCCTAACCAGTTCCTCAGAAGCTCTTCATGCTTTCCCACAGGTCTCCACCCTCTGGGAGGTCCTCCCACTCACCATGAGGCCTCACCTCACATGTCCCTTCCCCAAACCCCATCTAGGGCACCCCCACTCGTGGCCTGCAGTTTATCTGCAGGTGCCTTTGTTCAGTGCCTGTGAACCCAGGAGGACAGGGATGGGTCCACCCGTCACAGCTGGGAATGCCTCACCCAGCAAACACATGTTGCACATGAGACCAGGGAACACTGTGCCGAGGATGCATGTGCTGTGACATCATAGCCCAGAGGACCGTTCAGGGAGTGTGTCGGGGGGTCTGACTGCAGAGCCCCTCCCGAGTGATGCCCATGGGCTCCACTCCATCCCGTCCTGGGGGCTGTGAGGAGGAGGTTGTCTGCTTCTGAGTAAAGTTACCCCTGACTGGACCAGTCCCACTCCCCACCTTGACCGCCACGGTGCCTGGGCTTCCCCTTACTGAAACCCCAGCGCCCTTTGCTGCCCCCTCAGTGGGGCTGTAAGTGCTGAGAAGGGAGGCGGGACCGGGATGGACAGCCCAGTCCTGAAGCTCACAGGTCGCAGCCCCACCACAGCGCTCCCCTCTCACTGCCTTCCCCAAGCCCATCCACACACTCCATGGCTCACGTGTGTGTTTGTGGGTGTATGTATGTGTGATGTACGTAGAAGAGACCAGAGAAGGGGCTGCAAGGCCGGCATGTCTGCCCAAGTCTTCCCACCCCCTCTGCCAAGGGACTCCCCTTCTGCCATCGATATTTTCTACTCCATTCTTGGGGTCCTCGCCCCACTAAGACCATCTGTGCCCTCCCCATCCCCTCTCCTCCGTTTCCTGGGCTTTGCTGGGAAAGGGACATCTCAGTGGCCTTCCCTTCTCCCTCAGACAGGACGCCCCCCCACCAGGTTCTCCTCTTGAGAGCGGGGCAGGGTGTGGGGGGGACAGGCTGGTGCCAGCAAGGGCCAGGATGTGGGGAGGCCACCTGCCCCAGCTGCCGAGGAACAGTCAGGAGTGTGGCCCGACTTCTTGATTCCCTGTCTTCCCGGTCCAGGAGTTTTCCCGTTTCCATGAAGAGATCCTGCCCATGTTCGACCGACTGCAGAACAACAGGAAGGAGTGGAAGGCCCTGGCTGACGAGTATGAGGCCAAAGTCAAGGCCCTGGAGGAGCAGAAGCAGCAACAGGAAGACAAGACAACAGCCAAGAAAGGTGTGGGCTGCGGGCACGTGGTTAGTCCCCGCGGGAAGTATGCGAAGGGCGGGCACGTGGTTAGTCCCCGCGTATGGGGAAGTATGCGAAGGGCGGGCACGTGGTTAGTCCCCGCGCGGAAGTATGCGAAGGGACGGAGGCCAAACCAGAGCCGAGTCTGGCGGACAGGCCGGTGGCAGAGGCGCTAGGGCTGGTGAGCTGGGTTCCTCCCTGCAGAGGCATCGGGCCTGTGGGCACAGCGCAGTCAACAGCCCGGACTGCAGGGTCTCCTTGTTCCTCGCCAGACTCTCATTTTCTCTAACCAAGTAACTATTTGAATGTTACTTCTTGATAAAGGGAGGAAACATGGGGAACTCTCAGCAGCTCTTTCTCCCACCACCAGGCAGCAGTTTTCTCCTAATTAACTTAGGAAAATCTCCACTTCCATCTACCCTCAGAAACCAAACAGAAGACCTAAGGGCGCCCGTCTGACTCCAGCTCAGGTCATGATCTCGGGGTCCTGGGTCGAGCTCCACAGTGGGCTCTGCACTCAGCAGGGAGCCTGCTTCTCCCTCAGGCCCTCGCCCTGCTTGTGCGCACGTGCACACTCTCTCAAATAAATGAATAAAATCTTAACAGAAACAAAACAAAAACATTAGACCTAAAAAAAATTAAGTGAGCTGAGTCAAGCGTACATGACACCTTTCCCTGTACTGTGTCACAACCTTGGTTTACCTGCTCAGCCCCCACCCCCGCGTCCTGCTGTGGGACTGTGGCTCACGTGGCCGCATCCTGAGGGGTCGGCACACCCCCACATGGAATCCCTGATGCTGTTGCCATGGTATTTGCCTGCGCGTGGCCACCTCAGCCCTGGGACTTCTGTTGCTATTTCCTGCTGTGGGGAGGAAACCGGTGTCCAGACGGTTCTGGGTTTGTGGGGGCCAGAACTAAAAGTGTCACAAGGACAAGGCAAGAAAGGCTGAGCCCCGGCTAATCGGCTTACGCTGACCACAGGCCCCACGCTCTGCCCTTCCTCCCACGGGGCTGGTGGAGGCCGCTGGGCAGAAGGGGCGGGGCCGGTGCACAGCCCTCTCACCATCTTCTCTCTCTTGCAGTGGGCACAGAGATTTGCAACGGTGACCCCGCACCCAAGTCTTCGACCTGCTGCATCCTGTGAGCCGGTCCGTGTGTTCTGACGGCGCCCGTCTGTTCACCCGCTGGGACTCCACCTCTAACTGCTTGCTACAGGAGCTTAAGAAGCCCAAGAAAATGAAGACAATTTTGGATGTTTTGAAATTTTTTTAAGATTTATGTTTTTATAAACTAAAGTCAACTATGAATACACAGTTTACCGTACTTCACACTCATCCATCTTTTGGGTACACAGCAATGCCACAGAGATGTTTGGAAAGGGTCTGTGAACTGCGAGTCGGAAAGCACTGGCTGAAACCCACCTGCACACGTATTACGTGTATTTGGGTAGATGGGATACAGAGATGCTGTTGCCTGTCTGGTTAGGAGATATGACCAGAAATTCAGAATAAAAAAAAAAGAAAACAAGTTGCCCTTTTCTTTAATACAGCAGAAATTATGGTGGAGGGCACATCATGTAGGGCCCATGGGAAAATTCTGCCACAAAGGTCAAGGCCAGGAGAGACCTGAGCAAAAACACACGTAACAGCCCTCCGCATGGAGGTCAGGGGAGCACACTGCCACGGCTGAGGTCTGCCCAAGCCCTTAGTGTTTGTGCACCAGCACAGCCGGACCCAAACACAAGGCTCACATGTGAAACAGGTACTCATTATCTGGTAGAGCTCCAAATCATTTGTTCCCAACACTGCACACAACCCCACAGCAAACACCTCAGCTGCCTGATTGGGCTGGTTGTGGAAAGGCCAGTTCAGACGCCACTCAAGCCCGCCTCCAGAGCTCCAGAGCTCCGGAGCTCCGGAGCAGGTGCTGAGGGGAGAATGGGGAGGGAGGACCCACCCCCCACAGCCATCCAGTCACAGGAAAGAGGCAGTTCGCATCTCAGCGGGGACACCTGGTGACAGTCCATGATTAGGGCCAGGCCATCCTCCCAAGGGACTCTGCACCAGCCAACCTGAGGGAACCGAGCTGGGCTCATGCAACCTTCACCTGAACTAAAACCAAGGGTTTAAAGTGCTTATCCACTGCTTCTCATCTTCCCCCTCACATCTGCAAATGAATTCATTTTATCAACAAAACTTGGGCTCAGGGAAATTTGCTCAAGACCTAGGGCTGGGAAACAGCACCATTCCAACACCAGGCCTCAGAGGCTGGAAGAGCTCAGCCAGGAGGGGCAGAACCTGGCTGTCAGCTCAGCAAGAGCCCAAGCCCACTACAGAGCTTTACGCAGCACCCCAGCCTGATCCCCAAAAGCCCACGGGCCTTCCTCCCCCCGCCCCCCGAGAGGGGGATGAAGATCCAGGTCCCCGGCATTTGCACTGCCCATCAAGGGTCTGGGCTCAGTGAAGACCAAGCAGCAGCCGCAATACCCAAGCTGGCTGAGTGGGGTATAAACTGCTCCCTTTGGGGCTCCCCAGTCGGACACCCCAGAGAACAGGTGACGGAATTTCTGTGTTCCCGGCCCATCTGTGCACTGCCCCCTGGGTCTGTGATGGGTGCCCAGTTCTTCTGAAACCCACGCGCCATCCCCACCCCACAGAAACGGAGGATAGAGCACAACTCCTGAGCTGGGGTCCGGCAATCAGACAAGTGGCGACAGTAAAGAAGAGCATCAAACACAGAAAGCTTTATTCGTCCACACCACTCCAGAGAAAGGCAGGCTCACTTTAGTATGCTGTCGTCTTGGGCTGAAAGGGTTAAAGGAAAACACTTGTGTTATTACACGCTCAGGCAATCCGAAGGACCACTTCACACGTGCAGAGCTCAACAACCCAGGACCCAGCTACAGTGGAGAGTCCGACCATGCTCTGCCTCAACTCTTGTCCCTGCACACTCCGACTGGGGCCTGCCACAGCACTCAGCGGGGGATGCGTACCCGGTTCCGGTCCTGTGCGCCCTCTGAGGGGGGCACATTCCCTGCCACAGCACTCAGCGGGGGATGCGTACCCGGTTCCGGTCCTGTGCGCCCTCTGAGGGGGGCACATTCCC
>NW_027397066.1:116052-117354 GCF_003265705.2 Callorhinus ursinus
CGTACCCGGTTCCGGTCCTGTGCGCCCTCTGAGGGGGGCACATTCCCAGACAACTGGCCTCCAAGGCCTAGGGACCTGGTGGGCCTTGCCCAAGGCAAGGTGTCCCCGTGCCCCCCAACATCCACGGCCCTGCTGCATCTCTCCCTGCCGCAGAGGACCCACTGGCCAGTGCTGGAAGAGAGGAGGCAGCTGCGAGCCCCCACTGTGGGGTGCACCTGAAGCGGCACCTGTATGTTCCTCAAGTCTGGGCAGAGGACAAAGCCGCAAGATGCACTAACTCCAGTACCTTCTGCCAGTTCTCTCTCAATCCGTTTCCGTTCATCCTGCTGCTGCTTCTCCTCAGCGGCTACCCTCCGCTCCTCTTCTGCCCGAGGTTTCAAGTAACCTGTGTAAGGAAAGCACGAACATGGGTAGGTACCTTCAGTGTCTTCACCAACACGCTGCATAAAAGGAATTTAGTGCATGTGAACGCCTGATGCATGTGCTCTCCGCTCCTTTCCTTCCAGGTGGACCAAGGCCTGACCTCCTCAGCCAAGAGCCCAAGCCCGAGGGCAGCTGCAGGGCCCCGCCGGCCAGCACTCCAGATGCTCCACCAGATGCCCCACCACCTCGCCCCACTTCTCGGCTCAGCAATCTAGGCCCCCAGAGGCTGCTCACGTCTGACCGCAGCACTCCCCCAACACCCACTTGGCACCCCAATTTTCAACAAGAGCTAGCCGTTTTCCAGCTCCCGGGGGTTGCCCAGCATCAGAATGCACCTTGGGTCCTGACCACCTGCGCTAATCCCAAAGCAACCTACACACCTGCGCGGCCCCGCTCAGGGATCAAACTTGCTCGGGTTTCTGGGGCTGGGGCCTCCCAACCCTGCCCCCTTTCTTGCCCTTCGCTGGGGCAAGAATGGCTCTGGGGAGCCCCCCCCCCGGCTGTGAGAAGCCCCAGTGCTACCCCTGCCTTGGGCCAAGACAGCGGCGCGGCCACCCGCGGTCACTCACTGTAGCGCTTGGCTCCGTACGCCACGCCGAGGAACAGGGCGGAGTAGCGGCCGAGCTGCGGGCAGAAGACGGTCAAAGGCGGGGCAGGGGGGTGCGGGGTGCGGGGTGGGGGGTGGAGTCCCGGGAGCGCGGGGCCTGGGAGGATCCCCAGCCCGCGAGGTCGGGGGGCGCAGGAAGGGAGTCCCGGAAATGCGGGGTCGGGGTGGGGCGGACAGGGAGGTCCCCAGACCGTGGGGTCGGGGGACGCAGGGGGGTCCCGGGAACGCGGGTCCCGGGGAGGGGGTTCCCAGCCCGCGGGGTCGGGGGTGCA
>NW_027397066.1:117364-155504 GCF_003265705.2 Callorhinus ursinus
GGGGTCCCGGGAGCGCGCGGGGTGCGGACGGGGGCGCGGGTCCCGGGCTCCCTGGGGTCGCGCACGCGGAGCCGAGCACCCGGCGACGGCCGCACAGCCTGGTTCACCTTGATGAGCGGGGAGACCTGCACCGGCGGCACCATCTTGTCCGTAACCTTCACGCCGGAAGCACAATCTGAGGAGGACGCTGCAAGGGCCCGGAAAGCTGCGGAGGCGTAAAAGCGTACAAGGGCGAACGCATGCGCCGTCGGCGGCGAACAGAAGTAGGACTGCGCCCTCCGGTGGACGGGGGTGAAACAGCGTGCGCCCGCTCGGGGCGGGGACCACACCGGGCGCGCGGCTCGGCGATCAGCTGCGCATGCGCGATTGCGCGAGAAGCAGGTGTCGGCTGGGCGGCGGGGGCGGGTTTTGCCCAGGGTGTGAAACCCGGCCTACCCTCGTGTTCTCTGCAGCCCCTGATGTTGTCAGGCCAGGTTGAGCACCAATGGAGCCCGCCCATTATAGGTCCAAATATTTGAAAACTATAAGTCAGGCTCACAAAATGTAAATTAGATGGCTCTTTATCCTCCTGCAGTGTCTGGGCTCTCCTGTCAGGGCCGGCGAGTCGGGGAAGGAGCCCCCACTCCCGCGCCGCGGCTGAAGAGGCCCACGGTCACCCCAGGTCAGCTGCCATGACCGCCCAGGAAGGGCCCATGGTCCGGAAAGGGGTTCGAGGTTTTGAGCTGGGAATCCAGGGTCCAGGGACTAAGTGTGACCTGAGCGCAGGCCCCCTTGCCCCAGGCCTCTCACCCAGCAGAGGCGAGGGGAGGGGTTGTGGCCAACCCCTCTGGACTCAGGCCAGGCTGATCATGGTGGCCTCGAACCTCTTCCTGGGACGGCACTGCCTCAGGTGCCCCTTACAGCTGCCCTTGCCCCAGTCTCAGACCCCCAGCAGAGCCAGGTTTCCTCACTGCAAGAGCCTCTCCAGCACGGGGGGCTGGAGTCTTCCTGGGAAGAGCACACTAGTAGAGCCTGCTCCCTGACTCCTGCCTGCAGTCCCGAGCTCCAAGGTCCACCTCAACCAGGGCCTCAGGGACCACTGAGCCCCCAGATGGGCCCCCTCATTCTCTCGCTTCTGCTACTCACCGTGGGCAGGGGTAGGAGGCCACACCTGCGAGTTATCTGTCGCACTCTGTCCCGCTTCTGTGCTTAGCTCTGGCAAAGACATGACCAGGTCAGCCCCAGGTGTGCAGAGGGGCCACCCAAAGATGGAGCGGTGGTGGCCAGACAGCTTCCCAACTGTGTTGGCTGTGCAGACCCACGGTTCCCAAAGCAACCAGGTGTGTGTTGGGGGCAGGGGGGTGGTCTGGAAGGAGGACCACTCATCCCCTGGTCCCTGCACTGCTCCAGAAAGAAGCTCCCTGAGAACCAGAGCTTGGGGCTCACTAGGGCCCCCGGTATGCCAGAGGGGAGCCCACTTTTCCTTAGTCTCCCAAACCCTCCTGTTTCCAAAGAGAACTTAACGATAAATCTAAAGAGAATGGAATACAGAGATGAAAACCGCAGGGCACAAAGCAGTTGCTCAGTAAATCTGCATGGAAGGGAGTTTCTTCCAGCCTCCTCCAGGGTCCTGGGCAGAGCCTGTTTTCTCTGCAGCTTGCTCTGGAGTCCTGGCTCTAGGCCTCCGGCTGGGAAACTGGAAAATCGCCTGTGTTGTTTCCTGGGCTGAGGGTGGGAACAGGGAGGCCCATCCTATAGGGCCACCAGGCCCTTCTCTGAGTTCTCTGAGGATCCCTGCCTGATGCCATCCACTGGTGCCTCTGCCAGGCGTGGGGTTGGGGTAAGTCCTTCCCAAGCCCCCTCATTGCTCCCTGAGGAAGCTGTAAGCACACACTGACCCCACAGGACACAAAATAAACCTCTTCAACCAAGATGCCATGCGGTAATGCTGAGTGCACACCCCCCACTCCCACCCCACCCTCATTCTTGCCCTTGAGCATCTAGGCAGATGACCTCAGGTGACAAATATGTTTTCCCTTCCCTGGATATTAAAATAAACAAGACTCCTCAGCAACTCCTGCTTCCAGAATCAAAAATAAGTGTCTCTTGGGCTGAAGGTGAGGCCAAGGTGCTGGTAGAGGACCGCCTAATGGTAGCTTCTAGTGGGGCGGGGTAGGGGGACCAGTGGGGGACACACATGCCCATATACACATGGGGAAGACCCCTGAAGCTGGGGGAGACTCGCTTTGGCCCTGGGCCCTTCCTGAAGGCTGAGGGGGTTCCCACCTGGCTCAGGACACTGGAACTGCCTGCTGACACCTCTGCACCTGTCAGGGCCAGCTGTCCACTTTGAATCCTGATATTCTCCCTGGAGCCAGGCTCCATGGCTATCTTTAGTGCTGCCAACCCAGAAAACCTCCCCAGGGGCTCTGCCAGTGTCTTCTGGCCTTCCCCACACCAGGGGCCTTCTGAGCACAGATCCTGCATGTCTTCCCTTCTCAATGTTGTGGTCCCAATCCTACAGCCCTGCTAGGGTCTCTCCAAGCATCACAGTCAGACCCTGCCCAACTGGGAATGCAGCCCAGCCCAGGTCTCCCACGTTAGTCACGTGTTCTCCCTCTGGGAGTCCTCCAGGCCGAACCCAAGGGAGCCCCCAGGTCCCTGCAGTGGGTCATGCCTCCCCAAGTTCCTCAGGGTGTCTGTTGTCCCATACTCAGTGCAGGCAAATGGTGGTCTGCCCCTGGGATCACATGTGGCAGCACCTCAGAGGTGTCATGTGACTGAAGGGGTGTGCCCCTGGGGGCAGGACCCCCGCCATGGTGGCACTCACATGCGATGTGGTTCCCAGATGTGCCCTAGGGGACCCCTGCTGCTGATGCCTCCCCCACCCCCCCGCCCATGGTACAGGGGCAAGGGGCTCTGAGGGCTTGTTCTCCAGGTGTGAAACTGCAGTCCTGACTGCCCTCTTCATTCCACCCCCAGGCCTTCTCCTTCTGCTCAGCCTATAGACCCCCACCCTTTCCTGCCCCTAACCTGCACTCCCCACAACCCAGGACTAGGGCACCCAGCCCCTGACCCTGTGGTGACCTCTAGTATCTGGCACCAGGTGTCCCCCCCAGAGTCTGCCTGCTGGCCTCTGCCTGCTGGGCCATGATGTAGTGGGGAATTTGGCCCAGGGCCCAGCCCATCTGGATGGCCTTCCATCCCAGAAATGTTATCCCTACTCTGTGCCACGCAAGGAGCTCGCTGCCATGGGGATACCTAGGGCCCTGGGACTTTTCTGCCACTGAAGCAGAGAGGTGAGGGCACACACAACACGCTCAGAGAACACTTGCTCACCAGCCTCCAAGGCCACTCACAGTGACTTTGTGCAAATCTAGGAAAGGTACTCCTTCTTTTGGCTCCTGCAGCCGCCCAGGTCCTCATGCAGGTGGCCCTGGAGATGCACAGGAAACAGGAGAAAAAAGCCTTCTTGGTGAGCTGCCTGGGAAGCTGGGGCCCTGCTGGGCAGGGCAAGATGGCAGCATCTGAGTCACCCGCCAGGTGCCAAAGCTCACTCTGCAGTTGTCCGGTCCCCAGGGTGGCCCTGGGCCTATCCTTGTAGGGAGCGGCAGCCGGAGTCCGAGCTGTCCTGGGGGACTGAGTAGGAGCTTAAGACGGGTGACCTGGGCAAGGAGGGCACAGACCATCGCATCAAGCAGACCCACGCATGGTGAGTGTGGCCAGCAGGCCACCGGGGCAGGATCGAGTGTGAGCGTGCATGTGTTTGTGCACTGTGTGCATTTGTGACTGTGTGTACACGTGTGTCGCCTACATGAGTGTGTTCTGTGCGAGTGTGTGTGCACAAGAGTTAGGTTTGTTTACATGAGTAAGGGTGTTAGGTGGGGAAGATCTGTGCCCCATGGCTGCCTCAGTGACATCTAGGGCTGGAAGATGGAGGGTCCTGGCCGTCACACTGGAGGGATTCCTAGAACTGGCCCACCCACCTGCTGGCTGCTTGCACAGTCCATTTGCTCCTTGGACATTCAGGCCCAGCTGGTTCCTGGCTGGATGGCAGATGGAGCAGGGCAAAGCTCAAGACAAGCCCTGGGTACAGTGCTGTTAGGGCCTTGTCAGGGCTGCCCCAGCCCAGGGACCCAGGCTTGGGGTCCCCCGGGAGCCCCTAGTGCCATAGTCCTCTGTGTTGTCTTCCAAAACAACAGCCTGGAGACCCCTCAGCCTTGGTGTTCTCACATTAGGCCAGCAGGAAGACTAAGAAGAAGGAAGGGGGTGGCCTACGGGCCCAGAGGGCATCATCCAACGTCTTCTCCAACTTTGAGCAGACCCAGATCCAGGAGTTCAAGGAGGTGAGGCTTTGCTCTTGCCCCAGGGCCCCTCCACCCAGTAATTCCTGCCCAAGGGGTCTCCTGAATCATAATGCAGGTGGCCAAAAGACCCTACGTGAGCCTCACTCCAGAGCCGGTGAGAATAGATGCCCGTCCCAACATGGTGTGGCCAGCCTGGCAACCCAGTGACCCTGGCCTCGGTTTCAGGCATTCACACTAATGGATCAGAACCGAGATGGCTTCATCGACAAGGAGGACCTGAAGGACACCTACGCCTCTCTGGGTAGGTGCCGTGGGACAGAGCTCTCTAGAACCCACCTCAGAATGTCCTCCAGTCCTGGAGAGCTTTGCTCTGTACCTGGGCCTTACAGGCTGACCTGACATCCCATTCCCCATGGGCTGCGAGGATGTGGGCTGGGCCTCCCTAGGGGAGAAATCCCTCTGGTTTGATCAGGGCATCACAGGGTGGGTGGCACAGCCCAAGCATGGGTATCCTGGATGGGGAGGTTGGGACCAAAGCTCCAGGGAGGGGCTAACACCCCAGAGGGACACCACTGCATGGGGAGGCTGGTCCTCCTTCCCCCAAGCATGGTAAGGAAGCCCAGAAACAGACAGACCTTGGAGAGGACGTGGAGGCCGGATCATGCTCCTCTGAAGAGCCAAAGGCTGGGCCTTTCTCCCTCAACTTCCCATCTGGGGGCATGTTCTCAGCCTGAGGCAATCCCAGGGGAGAACGGGTAGGTTTCTTTCCTCTGGGCCCCCTTACATCCAGGTAAGCAGATCACAGGTCTTCCTAGGCTCCACGCATGGCCTCTTCCTCCTCCTCAGCTGCCCATCTCCCCAGGGTTTGGGGTTCTGCTGACATGCAGACCTGGGCCACCACACCTGGGCCAAGTATCCCCCCATTGGCTCACCTCCCTCCTTCTGGCCTCCCCAACTTTGAATGATGGAGGTGGGCAACCAGTGGGGACAGCAGACACACCAACAACAGGACAGCCAGGGGAGGTGTGACATTCCTGCCCCTGCCTTCTGTCGGCGACAGGCAAAACCAACATCAAGGATGATGAGCTGGACGCCATGCTCAAGGAGGCCTCAGGACCCATCAACTTCACCATGTTCCTGAACATGTTTGGGGCGAAGCTGACGGGTGAGAGCCATGGGGTGGTGAGCACCATGGGTCCAGGCTCCTCCCTGGCTAGGGGCAGCCCTCAGGCCAGTCTGCCAAGACAGACTGTTAGCTCCTAACACTTAGAAATCCAGACATTTCACATAAAAATCCAGATTTTCAGATTTGCTAAAAAGCCCTAGGACCTGACATTCTGGTATCCGCATCTGTGGGTCACACACCCAGGGGGCACATGAGCTCAACCTTCCTCCTGTCTGCTTCGTGGTGGTAGCCTTTGTCCTTCACTCATTGAGCACTCACTCCACTTTTGGGCCTGGGCAGGATTCTGGGGACCCCCAGAGTAGTCCCCTCAGAGTGGGAGCTGCAGGGTCTCCCAGTGCTCAGGAGCTGGAGGGTCATTCAGGCCAAGCCCTGGGGTGGCCCAGAGCAGGACTGGAGCCCTAAACAGCCCATGATTCAAGGGCTTTTGTGGGCAGGTACGGATGCCGAGGAGACCATCCTAAATGCCTTCAAGATGCTGGATCCCGATGGCAAAGGCAGCATCAACAAGGACTAGTGAGTGTGGCTACAGGCACCTAGGCATCTCCCCTGAGGGATGCCAAGCCTACCTCCCCTCACCCAACCCCAATCTCCAGGCCTTGGGCTGCCTTGCCCCAAGATCCTGAGTCCCTCAGGGTAACTGAGGACAAAACCAGTCTTGCCCACACAGGGCTGGGCACCCAGGGACTTGGCTCATCACCACCACTTGGACCATCACTGGGTCTTTAAGTCCTTTGGGGGCTAAATCAGCCAAGTGGGCATATTTGGTGTACCAGGCACTTGCCTCTAATCTCCCACAGTCTCCTCCCTGCAGATGGAGCCCCCCCGCCCCAGGGGTGGTGACCCTTGAGCGTGTGAGTCAGGAAAGACTCCCTGATGACCACTCCCTGGTGCCCAGGCTTTAGCCAGGCTTCTGAGAGGCACCAGTGCTGTGAGTGGGTGGGATTGAAGGGTGAGCAGACCCCCGCCTTGGGGTATCCCACAGTGGAAGAGCCAATGGTGTGAACTGACCCAAGTCATGGGGCTCCCTGGGGCCACCCCTCCAGTTCTTCCCCTGCCAATTCCTTTCTTCAGTGCAGCCTAATTTGGATCCTCCCTCCTTGTCCTCAGCATCAAGCGGCTGTTGATGTCCCAGGCAGACAAGATGACCGCTGAAGAGGTTTGGCCCACTCTGCCCTCCCCCCACTTCCTTTCCCCCATTCCCCTCTGTGAAACTCAAGGATAGCCCTTTGGGCTCCAGGGGGTGGGCAGTTAGCTAGGGGGATTCACCCTGGGCCCCCAGAGGCTGCAGCAATGGGGTGGGCAAGATACCCCGGCCCCACCCCTGGCTCTGCAGTGTGACCCCCTCACCTCCCTTTCCCCCACCCCCAAAAGCAAAAACAACACTGGAGCTGGCTGGAGTTCAGTGCCTGTAATTCATCAGACCATTTGCTCCTTCCCCTCGTCCCTGGACCTGACTCCCCCAACCATACCGGCTTGCAGGTTGACCAGATGTTCCAGTTTGCCACCATCGATGCTGCAGGCAACCTGGACTATAAGGCACTGAGCTATGTGCTCACCCACGGGGAGGAGAAGGAGGAATGAGGGGCATCTCCCCCATCCGCACCCGGGCTGCAGCCAGTTCAATAAACATGAACCCACAAACCTGCCTGCCAGTGTCTGCAGAGGGAGAGGAGGAGGGGTCCACCTGGCGGTGGGAGGGTCTGCAGGTGGGGAACCTCTGCCTGGGGGTGGGAGATGTGTCTGCTGTGGTGGGGAGAGTTTGGGGGAGGGTCCACTGGGGGTGGAAGTGTTTGCTTGGAACTGGGAGAGTCCAGAGGGGAAGGGTCTGGTGGGGGTGGGAGCATCTATCTGCCCGTAGGGCCCTCCCTCTGCTTCCCCCTCCCAGCCCAGCCTGACCCCACCTGCTGTCTTAGCACTCATGCTGGGAGTCAGGTCACTCAGTGGTCAGCAGAGGTTGAGAAAAGCTATGGGTTGGGATTCCTCAAGGAAGGCATTTCTCACAAGTGTCCATTCCAGACTGTGATGCCAGGGGCCCTCAGGACTCCCAATCCATCCAGCTCCCCACCAGCCCTTGTCCCTCCTGCCAGGTCCATCCCCCACACACTGCTCCTGCACCAGCCACCACCCTGGGTCTGGCCTGGCCACTGGGGCACCTGCCTGGCCAGTGGCTATTTGTCCACACAGCACCAGCAGTTCATCCTGTAGCTACAGGGTCTCCCCTAGGCCATCCTGCTGTGCTCTGGGTGTGCCAAGGACTCCAAGGCCCTCTGGCATCTGCTGGATGCTGTCACCCTGTGACCAGAGCCTACCCCTTCTGGCCTCCCCTTCATGTCCCCAGGACCACTTCTTGATGCGCCAACTGCTCTTTTGGCTTCCAGAACTCTGCAGGGACCCCTGTGACCTCTCTGTAAGTCCTGAGGGCTCCAGCGGCTCAGGGCTCCCCCGAATAAGCAGGTAGGGCCAGGAGAACAGCTCTAGGAATGAGTTGCCCCTGAGCTTCCTACAGTCCCTGCTGGAGGTCGTGGGGGTGTGGCCGAGTGGAGCCTCAGGGGGTGGCTGCCAGGCAGGGCACGTGATCTGCAGCCTCTGGGGACGTGTCCTCCTGGATGGAGTGGCTCTCATTGGCCTCAGCCTGTCGGCGCCGGTACTGGGTATGGAAGAAGAACACCAGGAAGCAGCTGAAGAGGGTGCACAGGCCAGCCATCAGCAGCATGGACACTGAGGAGACACAGCCCAGCTCTGTTCTGAGGCTTGCCCAAGCAGCCAGAGCTCCCCACCCCTGACCCAGAGTAGCCACAGAGCTGGCAGAGCCCCAACTGACCCCACTAGCCATGACCAGAGAGTGCCCTGGAAACAGGCCCTGAGGGCTGTTCAGGTGTGGTGAGCTCCAAGGTCACCAGTACGGAGTCTGCAGATGTGGTCATCCTCACCCCCGTGTCTCTCGGCCTCTCTGTCTCCTTCCCTGATCTCATTTTAAAACGACTCACATGTTTAAACGTTGGGCTTTCACCAGGGTCTCAGGGCTGCTCCCACCATAGTGAGCCTTGGAGGGGAAAGGTCAGCCTTGTTGCCCTACAACCCCCCCCCCCGGCACCCCCGCCCCTTGGGTGCCCTGCACACGCCAAGGAGAGCGAAAGGTACCAAAAGAAAGGGGCCCATGGAGGGGAGGTTCCAGGGCTGGAGAGGGTGGTGGGGAGCCCAGGCACTGACCTCCTCGCTTGTGCCCTTAGGGGCTCTATGCAGGTGGGGGCACTCACCCATCCAGTCGAGTGGGCCCTGGCCATCCTGGCAGGTGGAGACGGACGGCTCTGCACGACGTGTGGTCAGGCCAGTCAGCAGGACCATTACGAGCACACCCTCGGCCTGCCTGGACAGCCACAAGGCCTTCAGCCCTGCCCTGGGCACCACTCAGTACTCACAGTGCCATTGGTCACTCTGAGGGCAGTGTCCTGTTCTGGCCAATGTGGGACACAGCAGCCAGCCCGGGACAGCACACAGCTCAGAACGTGGTGGCCTCTGCCCGAGCAGGCAGGCTACCCACTGTGTAGCTTGGGGCAGGGCGAGAAGAAGGTCTCTGGGGTACCCAGGGAAGTGGTGGAGGGACAGACACTCACCCCAGCACGATGACCAGGCCTGCCGCTGCACCCTCCCCCACAGGGAAGGAGCACTCAACGGCGAGCTCCATGGCAATGGGGGCCACCGAGAAGCCAAAGAACCCCAGCAGTGAGCAGAGGGTGGCCAGTGCGAAGGTCTGTCCCTGCAGCTGAGACACCTGAGGGGCAGCGAGCCACACAGAGGGATGGGGCAGCAGTCAGAGTGCACAGCCCTGGACACCCAGGCCCAGCCAGTCCCTGAACCAGCACCCTCTCTCAGCTGAGCAGGGAGCAGGGATGGGGCAGTGCCCAGGGTCAGGGGACCACTCCCGTGGACAGTGCCCAAGCCTGAGAAGGTCTGAACGTCTGCTTTGACCCATTTGTCAGCTGCCCTGCCCCAGAGCATCCCACCTGCATGCCTGTAGGGTGGTCTTGGTTCAAGGGGACTCTCACCAGGGCAAAGGCCACGTAGACCATGGAGGTCAGACAGAAGCCAATCTTGACAGCTTCAGTGAAGAGTTTCGTCCGGTCCACATACAGGCTGAGAACGAGTGCCCCCAGGACTCCAAACCCAATGAAGAGAGCCCCGCAAAGGCCTGCAAATTCCTGGAGGAGAGGAGGTCAGGGGCGCCCCATCATTGGGTCACGGTGCTACCAGGGCCCCAGGAGAAGAAGCCCATCCTCAGGGCGTACGCCATCACCGAGAAGCCCATGGCAGGGTGACATGGAAGGCTCAGCTGCATGGTTAGCCGTGAGTGAGGGACAGCATGTCCTCCCCTGCAGGTGCCTCTTTCCTGTGGCACCCCACCCTGGGAACTCAACAATTGCTAAAGGAAAGGGTCTCAGGGCCTGTGTGCTCCTCATGAGTTGGGAACACACCAGGCCTGAATCCCACACCCAGGGCTGATGCCAGACAGCAGAGGGCAGGGCCAGAGATGCTATGAGCAGAGCAAGGCCCTCCCAACCTCCAAATATCAGAAGAGGACCCTTCCCTGGAGACCCGCAGGGTTGGGCCATCCTGAGTGGGGCATTGGGAAAGAGAGTGAAAAGCACCACACAAAACCCCAGTACCTCTTTGGGCACCACCACCACCCCTCCCCAGGGCCACACCCCCACCATCAGACTGTATTTGGCACCTGACACAACGTTTCACACACAACATCTCAATACCACCCAAGAGCAGAGGTTACCCTGTCCAGGCATGGGAACCCAGTGTCTGGGGCAGACAGCCTTCAGGGTAACAGTAATGGCCCCCCAGCCCCTCCTTGCACAGGAGAGGGGGGCTGGGTGGAGCCAGCACTCACGTTGGAGTAGCCCTTCACACAAAGGACCTGCTCCAGGAGGACCGAGAAGCTGGAGAAGATGCCGATGCCGCCCCCGAAACACACGGCGAGGATGATATAGGCTCTGTTCCGCAAGAGCTGGAGGATAAGACACCGTTCAGCAAGGAGCCCCAGCGGGGTACTCAGGATACCCCAGCGGGGCCTGGCCTGTCCCCCCTCCCTCCTCAGCCTCCTCCCTGCAGCAGATCACCCCTGCCCTGGATCCCACAGCACAAACCAGCTTCAGCCCGTCCAGGAACTTCTCTGAGGTGGAGTGGGTGGCCCCTGCAGAGGGTGGGCTAGGAGGTACACTCTCCCAGAGGCAGGTGATGGCCAGGAGACAGGCGAGGCCGGCAGGGATGATATAGATGCCCAGCTGGGGAGAGGGCATACCTGAGTGTGTGTGTGTGTGTGTGTGTGTGTGCGTGTGTGTGCGCGTGCGCGTGCGTGCACGCACATGCACATGAGGGCTTCACACCACTGTTCTGGGCACACTGCCCCCTTGCCAGCCATCCCTAGACAGACAAAGGCGAGCCCCAGGGCCTGCTTTGCTTTGTTTCCCCTAGAACACTGGCTTTCAAAATATCACCCACAGATGACTCCCACAGTCACACCAACCCTCTCCCAGGGCCCCAGACTCACCCATCCAACCGCCAACTGAACCTTCCTGCCCCAACACGTGCCCAGCTGCACAGCTGGAACCCCCTGCCCTTCCAAACCTGGCCTGAGCCTGCCCCCACTCCCCAACCCAACCTACCTGGACACTGCAACCACGCCTTTGGCTCCCCGAGCCTTTGGACCAGGTCAAATCACTCTCCCCTTAGATACTCCCAGGGTTTCCAATGCCAATCACCTGCCCCCTGGGTTGACCCTTCCCTCCATCCTTCCTTTGCTCAGCAGACACACTGGCCTCTGGCTGCAGCCCCCACCCCTCCCCCTCACGTCCACCTCAGGCATGTGGGAAAATCCTATGTGCACCAAGCGCACTTGCCGATGTGGTCACAGGGAGGGGCACGTGCACACTCACAGACGGGTGCGGGCACACTTGCACATGCACATAAACACACATGGACGCACATGCATACATGCGCACATACACACGCGTGTGCATGTACCCCATGCGCTCCCTCACCATCACGGGGATACCCTCCTCCTTCTTCACCAGGGCAGGTGATAGCAGGTTGGCCACCAGGATGCCCAAGGGGTTTGCTGGATGGACAGACGGAGACACATGTCCGCTCAGCCATGGCCAGGCCTGGTCCCCAGCCCACAGCCAGAGGCCTTTGCCCTCTCAGAGCTGGGAGTGCAGAGGTGCCGGGACCCACTCACTAAGCCACAGAAGACCATCAGCCTCACCCCTGCCACTCACACATGGTGCCGATCATGTTGGCCGTGGCTCGCTGGTGCTCTGGGAACCACAAGGCAGCCAGCTTGGCTGGAGAGAAGATGACCAGGGTCTGTGCCAGGGCACAGAGGCTCTGCCCACCCATGAGGAAGGGAAATGGGTCCTGGATCTCGATGAACAGGAAGGGCAGGGTTCTGAACACACTCCCAGCAAAGTTCAGCCATGCACACACGATGGTCTGTAGGGATGGGGTCAAAGCACTGCCTGGCCAGCCCAGACTCCCCTCCCAGCACCCTGACCCCTGCCCTGCCACCCGAATGGAGACCCCTGGGGAAGAAGCAATGGCTCTTGAGCCCTGACTCAAGGACCCTGCCCCCATCTAGGAGAGAGCCCTGGCGTGGGGTCCAACTCACTGCCCAGCGGAGCCCAACAGAGTCCAGAACCCAGATGGCCACCACACCAGACGGGATGGACACCACAAGGTAGATTAGCGAAAGCCAGTTGATCTGCTTGGTGGAGAGGAAGAAGTGGTGGGCAATCGTGTCGGCCACGGGCGCGAAGCTGAGCCACAGCTGTGGATACACACTGGTGTCAGACCACGGGGCAGGTGCCACAGACACCCCAGCCACCTGCTGTCCCAGGCTTGGCCAGCCAGCCTGAGGGAGAGAGTGTCTGGCAGTCCCATAAGGGCCAGGGTCTTCACCTAGTCACCTCTGAGGGAATGCACCAGGTGGGGGGGGGGTCAGACAGTGTGCCTAGGATAAGGAGCAGCACCATCCTGCTGACATGGTCCTAATGGTTAGACAGAGGCTGAAGACCTGGCCAGGGCCTGCAGGACCATGAGCCCCACCAAAACTGACGCTCCAAGAAGGCCTGGAGGGCTGTCAGTGAGAGGCTGACGACTACAGGGGGAAGAGAAGCTCTATATGGTGAGTGGGCATGAAGGGGTCTAGACCAGGGGCTGGGCGGCACTGGGGCCTGGGAGGGTAGGAAAGGGGGTCCTGATGAGGGGAGCTGGTGGCCCTGCCACCCCAGTCACGTAGATGTGTAGACTGCCCAGATGGCTGGGCAGAGGAGCACATTTGGGTGGACACTCAGTGTCTATGGTGAACACCCAGGTAGGTAAGGGTAGGAAGTAGGGTGGGCCTGGAGCCACCGAAGGGATAGTGGAACGGATGTTTCCATGGTGGGGAGAGAGGACAGAACGAGGCCCAAAGGTCCAGCTTGTCTAGAAACTCAGTGATTGAGTCCCAGGTGGAAACACCTGGATTGTGTGCTGGCCCTGCCCATGGCCAGCCCACCTGTCCGACAGGAGGTAAGACCCTCCCTGACAGCCGGACAAGTGACATTCCCCAGCCCTAGGTGCTGTGAGAGGAGGGACTCTCCAAGGCAGGAGAGAGATGGGAAGCAGGCCAGGGATGGACCAAAGACAAAAGTACCACAATTCAAAGTTCACAATCACCGCAACTCTGTGAGACGGGGAATGCAGAAGCTGGCCCCAGACCACACCCTCTGTGGTGAGGCGGGTGACAGCCAGGCTTGCTGACCCAAGCAAATACTGACTGCAGAGCCTCACATGACAGAGAGCTCGGGCAACAGCTGCCTTTTCTTCCTTTTTCCTTTTTTAGGGTCAAAGCAGAGGACAGATCTCTTCCAGGTACAGAAAGAGACCCCATGCAGGTCCAGCTGCTTCCTGCCCAGCCTGATCCAGCAGAGAGAAAGCGTGGTATCTGTTCTCTAAACCCGCCCTGCTGAGCCAAGCCTATTCCTTGTTCCTCCCCAAGTCTGTGGCCGGCAGAGCAGAGACAGGTCTAAACTGTGCCAGACAACAATGTGTCCCCAGTGCAAAAGAATTCCCTTCAAACTGCTCCCAGCCACCTCCCTTTGAGCGTGCTGATAGCTGCCCCGCATGCGGGCCCCTGCCCAGACCACTGGGCTGTCTCCTCACACCACTTTGGGGCCCCCCAGACCTCACTCCAGGCACTGCTCCACCTGCCTCTGACACTGCCCTCTCAGAGCCTGGGACCTGTGGTCACCCAGCTGCAGACGAAGCACACAGGTGGACTTGGATGGGGTAGGACTGATGGTCAGTGCTCACTGTGGTGGCCAGAGCAGGGATCACAATTCCTGGTTAGAGTCCTGTTTGCTCCATAATAACTCAGGGACTGAAGGGGAGTGAGCAGGATGCTGCCTCAGTGTCCAAGGGAGTTCTAGAGGCCACTCATGACACCCGTCCACTCTCAGACTCATCAAAGCAGTTTTAGGGTTTGAAGGAGACCCCTGCTCTGTGTCCTTAGACCACTGCACCAAAAACCAATTCTGGCTTCCCAGCCAGCTAGACGGGGACCTGGTGGACAAGCCACAGTGGTGAGTCCCACAGAAAAAAGGTTTCCAGAGTCATAGCAGACTTCAGCCCAGGCCATGGACGCCACGTGTCACGGCACAGGGCTGGCTTTCCATACCCAGTCCGGCAAGGGAAGGAGGAAAAAGGTCCTGACCAGTTTGGAATAACATCCAAGAGTGGCTGCTGCTCAAGAACCTCCCTGAGGCAGTGTCTGCCCAGAATGTCCACACCTGCCTGCCCATCCCTGCTCATGGGTCTGCACTTCCTGATGGTCCCTCGGCTACTCACAGCCTCCCCCAGCTGTGGATCCTGCTGCCAAGGTAGCTTTTCATTACTTGATTACCTGGCGCCCAAATGCTGCCTGACCAGTCCCTGGGGTTCTGTGGCAAGCTGAGCAGTCATGGGCAGGTTCCTTCAGGCACACTTAGGAGGTAGAGGTGGCAGCACCAGGGAAGAGATATGTAGGGTGGCCCAGTGGAGCCTAGTGTGGGACAGCACCGCAGCCTGACCCCATGAGCAGGTGGCCAGGTGAGGGTCAGGTATAGGAAGACTAGCTCCAAGCCCTCCCTCCATTCAAGTGCTCCTGGGTGTCTGTCCAAGGGGCAAGGGGCTGGGGGCAGCAAAAACTTCACCCCACTGAGCCCACTGTATGTGATGGGCTGGGGAAAAGGGGGCCCAAGCCCCTGGGCAGAACTGGGGGCTCAGGGGTGAGTTGGGGAGAAGCAGGTTGAGAAGCTGGGCCCCAGTGACTGGTAGATCCTGTTCTCAGTGGCTGATCAACTGGTCTCAGGAGCTGAGTCCCTGCCAGCAGTGGGAACCATTCTAGAACAGGTAACCGGTCACTGGACACCCCAGCTGGGGAGCTATAGAGAGACTGGGTGTACAGATAAGGAAGCCTCCATACTGAGTCACAGCTCAGGTCCAGGGCACAGGTAAGCAAAGGCGGCTGGGCCCTGCCCTGCCTTGTGGAGTGGGCTCGGGAGTCTGGAGAGGGAGGGCGGGATCCAGATCATGAGGTCTGTTGCCAGCTGTTGGGTCTTCCAGAAGGGAGTGGGGCTACTGGAAGACCCCTTTTCAGCCATGACAGTGACTCCCGCGTCGTCCTGACGCAGGACAGGGATTCTTTCGAAACCACTATAGGTCACAGGAACGAGGCTCTGACACCACGAGGACAAACGCTAGCGCCTTTTCTCCCTGTGCGGCCAGGAGAAGGGCCTCTGGAGTCCCGCGCCTCCGCAGCTGCTGAGGTCGCTGGCTCCCGCCCTCCCAGCGGTCCCATTGTCCGGTAGGGTCCTTACAGACCGAGACCCCTGGGCGCACTGGGTCACGGGAAGGTGGGAGGGGCGCAATGACTCGGACTGGGGCCCAGCTCGGCCCGACTCTGCCCCGCCCCCGCTGCCGCCCCCGCCGGGAGGCAGCCCCAGACCCCTGTACCGTGGCGTTGGAGAAGTTGAGCAGGCTGAGCACCAGCAAGAAGACCCAGCGGCGCGCGTAGGCGCGGTAGCCCAGCAGCGCGCCCAGGGCGGAGGTTGCGTCGGCCCCCGGCCGGTCCTCCTCCGCTCTGGCCATCGCCCGCCGCTCCCGCCGCTGAGTTCAGCAAAGTGGCGCCTGGGCCGGGACCGCGCTGGGAGGTGGTGCCAGGCGCGCGGGGCGGGGCGCTAGGGATCAGTCCCAGCCCCGAGGGACGGCAGTCACTGCACCGCCTGGAGGGAAAGGCACCAGTTATGAAGTTAGACCCTCTCCATTAGCCAGGATGGAAGTCTCTGCCCCAGAAACAGGGACAAAGTCCCCTCGCAGGAGCCGAACAGGTCACGACCTGTGTGTGGTCCCTGAGGTGGACGCGCCCACGTGGGTGGATACAGGAGAGGGCATCCGTGAAGTCACGCAGCCCCGCAGAAGGTCCGCATTCCCTGGAAGGGGTTGTGGAAAGGTCCCCATCCACCACCACCACCCCCAATTCCTGCTGTCCAAACAAGGCACAAGGAGTGGCAGGAGGCCAGCATGGAAGAGGAGGCTGGGGTCAGTTTGCAAAGAGTCCCGAATCCAGACTAGTCGTTAGATTGGGCCCTGTCGTGGGCAGAGGTGGTGCTGGCCCAGGAGGAAGGTGGAGTCCAAGGCCAGGCTGTCCTGCCCAGGGAAAGGGCAGTGTCACAGGGGTGAACCTGGGGGCAGTCAGCCTCCCCGGTGGGGTTATTATCTTCAGTTGACAACTGAGGACACAGCTGGGGCAGAGTGTGGGGAGAGAACTGAGAGCTGGCAGGCAGAGAAGAGGGAGTGTCAGCTGTCTCTCTTCCACAGGAACTCCCCTGTGGGTGGACAGCCTCCTCTCCTGCTTCCTCCCCACCCAGAAGTCCACCGCAGACATCTCTTCTACTCTCCAAATAATACGCTCCCGAGGCCACCTGTGATCTCCATGCGGCTGACATAGACGGACATGATCGTGGAAGGGGTTGTTGTCAACAGCCTGGCACTCTTGCCCATCTCCACCTCCGACTCTCCTGCTCACCTCGGGGATGGGGGCCTCCTCCCCATCCCTAGGGCTCTTCTGTGGAGTAGGCAGCTTAGTAAGTTCACAGTCGCAGGTCTACATGCCAACAACGAACATGTGGAAACTGAAATTAAACACAAACAGCATTTACAATTACTTCGGAAAATTAAACATTTGGGTCTGTAAAAATTAATAAAAGGAAACCTCAACAAAAATGGAGTCAGGAGTCCAGAAGGGGGAGCTCTCATGCTGTACCAGTCAATGTCAAAAATTGCCAGTACAGATCCTAACAGAAGAATCTTCAATAAGAAAGAATCATCAGTGGGGCACCTGGGTGGCTCAGTCGTTAAGCGTCTGCCTTCGGCTCAGGTCATGATCCCAGGGTCCTGGGTTCGAGCCCCGCATCGGGCTCCTTGCTCCGCGGGAAGCCTGCTTCTCCCTCTCCCACTCCCCCTGCTTGTGTTCCCTCTCTCGCTGTGTCTCTCTCTGTCAAATAAATAAAATCTTTAAAAAAAAAAAAAAAAGAAAGAAAGAATCATCAGTTACAGGCCTGAAGAGGAAAAGATGTGCATTGCATCTCCTACAAGAAATTAACCAGCCCGGGGCGCCTGAGTGGCTCAGATGGTTAAGCGTCTGCCTTCGGCTCAGGTTATGATCCCAGGGTCCTGGGATCGAGTCCCGCATCAGGCTCCCTGCTCCTTGGGAGCCTGCTTCTCCCTCTGCTTCTCTCTCTCTCTCTCTCTGTCTCTCATGAATAAATAAATAAAACCTTTAAAAAAAAAAAAAGAAATTAACCAGCCCGGCAACTTAGCAGGTGAGAAACTGCCATCATGGTAGGCTCTTGCCTTTCTCCAGTGGACTTTCATTCACAACAACCCCTTCCAACTTCCTCCTTCTTCTCTTTCAAATAACATTCCTCTCCTTTGTTTTTTGGGTTAGCCTATGATTTAAGCTTGCTTGTCCTGCATTGCAATTCTTTGCTATTCCTGAGTAAACTTGTTTTTTTTCTTGCTGGTAAAATAACTGACTTTTATTTTTAAGGTCAACAGGTATAAAATTAGCAAACTGTACACAGGACTTGTATGCTAAAAACTATGCAACACAAATGAAAGAAATTAATGAAGACCTTAAAAAAAAAAAGGAGAGCTATACCATGTTCATGGATTGGAAGACTCAACACAGTAAAAATATCAGTTCTCCCCAGATTGATCTATAGACCTAATACTACTCCTATCAAAAGGGTTTTGTAAACATAGACTGGGGGAAAATATTTGGAAACCACATATCCAACAAAGGACTGGTATCTAGAATATATAAAGAGCCCTCAAAACCCAACAGTAAAAAAAAAAAAAAAAATCCAGTTAGCAAAAGACATCTCACTGAAGAGAATATACAAATGGTGAGTGATGATGAATGGCTAACATCACTAGCTATTAGGAAAATACAAATTAAAACCACAATGAGATACCACTATGCACCTTTCAGAATGGCTGAAAGAAAAACCAATGACATCCAATGCTGGTGAGGTTATGGGTAACTCAGTTACTCATTCATTGCTGTTAAGAATGTAAATGGTACAGCCACTGCAGAAAACAGGTCGACAGTTTCTTATAATACTAACATGTAATTATTATATGACCCAGCAGTTGCACTCTGAGGCATTTATCCCAGAAAACTAAAAACTTATTTTCAACAAAAATCTATACCCAAATGTGTACAACAGCCTTATTTGTGATACCCCAACACTGAAAACAACCTATTTGCCTTTTAGTGAGCAAATGGTTAAGCCAACCACAGTGCATCCACACCATGGAATGGGCTCAGTGGGAATGGACTGTTCATACACGAAGCAGTTGGGGGAATCACAGGGTAATCATGCTGAGTGGGGGCAGTCTCTCATTGGCTGGGCTTTTGCTGGGGGAGAAGGAAACTTTCCTCCTCTGGGATAAAGTAGTAGCTACAGGGGCACTGACTTACTTTTGAGGTCCCTCTGTTCTTGTTGGGTCTGCAATTAGGAGCTTCACCTGTGGAACCTCCCTATTCCATTTTAGTGAGGTTTCCCTTTATTTTCACAAGTTCCATTTGTTTACATTTTTGAAAAGATACAATTTTAGAAGTAGAGAGCAGATTAGTGGTTTGAAGAGGAAGCGGAAGGGAGATGGGGTCCTCCTGGTGATGGAAATACTCTGTCTTGACTGTGGCAGTGGGTACAGGAATCTACGTATGACACAGCCATGTGATGTCAGTGTAAGCAAAACCGGAGAAATCTAAGACCATGATTCATCAATGTTGGTGTCATGGCTGGGATATCATACAGTTATGTTTTGAAGATGTCATCTTTGGGGGAAACTGGGCAAAGCGTACAAGGAATCTCTGTATTATATCTTACAACTGCATTTGAATCTATAATTATCTCAAAACTCACACAACATGGAAAGCACACTCATTTGGAAACAACTTTTTCCACTCTCACATTTTATTTAAATTTGGGCAAGTATCTTCAACATAAGCATCTAAGCTGTTCAAGCTTTGAATCGAGGTACAAGACCATCCACAAAGGGTCATTCGGTACCCAGATTCCATCTGCACACTGTTGGGACGACCACATCTTGAAGAAACCCTTCAGTGATCTCCACCAAGTGTCTTCCTTCAACAATGATCTTTATGGGGCGCCTGGGTGGCTCAGTCTTTAAGTGTCTGCCTTCGGCTCAGGTCATGGTCCCAGGGTCCTGGGATCAAGCCCCACGTGGGGCTCCCTGCTCCGCGGGAAGCCTGCTTCTCCCTCTCTCACTCCCCCTGCTTGTGTTCCCTCTCTCACTGTGTCTCTCTCTGTCAAATAAATAAATAAAATCTAAAAAAAAAAAACAAAACAAACAATGATCTTTAAAGGTTTAAAATAACATCTGACACACAATTATGGCTAAACCTTTGTTCCAATTCTTTATCTTCTTTTTCCTTAACCAAACACAGACTCCCATCAGCATCCCAAACTAGCATTAATCAAGGCTTTTTCAGGCCACTGTGTCCTCCCTAAACAGTATCTTGTTCAAAATTAAGCAACTGAGAGCAGTCCCTTTCCCAAGGATGGAGGAAAGCCAACACCTTCTTTGCTGAGGGTATTGGGGAAGAGATCTCACCTTAAATGATGAGATGGCCACAGCCCATCCTGTTTGTGTGGCTTTTACTTGGCTTTTATCTGCTCCTCTCAAGAGAATGTCAGCTATTTGAGGGCAGGAGCCAGTCTGTCCACACCCGAATCCCTGGAACAGTCTGGGGCCGGCACACAGATGCAGAGGAAGAGACAAATGTGTGGGGTGGGCGACCTCTCTGCCTTGCCCCTGGCCTGCCCAGCAGGTTCTCCCCAGCGTGGCCCACTCCCCCAGCCCTGCCCTACAATGTGCATCTTGGACAGGAGCCTCTGAGCCTTCTGAGTGCAGATGCACACCCTCCCTTCCCAGCACCCACATCTTTACTTGTGTCCACTCCATTCTGCTTTCCCCAAGTTCATGGCTGCTGAAAACCCACACACACCAATGCTGCACTACAGCAGGGGACTGAGTAAGCAAATCAGAATCTGGATTCTCAGGCTGTCTCAAAAAGGACAGTGTGTCTTCATTCTTATCCATACGGGAGGCCAATCAGGGAACCTGCACTGGAACGTTAACCTGTTTCGTTAAAGGAAGAAAGTCTCTGGTCACTGTGGTCTGTGCTTCAGTTGGTCCCCACCAGAGAGAAGCCCCTGGGGTTGCCTCCTCCTAATCTGTTCTTCTGTCTCTCCCATAATCTAGGAAGCCAGCCCCGGAGGCTCATTACATCTCAAAGTCAGGACGAGTATCTGCAACCCCACCTGGCTAGCCCGTTTCATGGAAGACTCTGGGGTCCAATTTTTTTCTTGTTGCTCAGACCTGTTCAGCCTGCTAAAAAAGAGGAAGGATCTGAGTTCTCACTTTTCTGTATGCGCATGTGAGGTGGGCAGTTTTTTGTATGTGCATGGTGCAAAGTAGTATCTAGTATGTATATGAGAGAGAGAGAGAGAGGGGTACCTAGTGTTGCTATGCACGGCCTGATGTTTACCTGTTTTGTGTGTGTGTGTCGAATACGAGATGGTATCTAGTGTGTGCTCATCATGTGTTATGTAAGACTGTATGGTTTTTGGTATGTGTGGTGCAAGATGGGTCTCTGTCTTTTGTGTATGTGTAGTGGGGTGAAATGGGAAAACAGGCATCTAATTCTTTGGTGGGTAGTGTGTAAAGTGTGTCTACTTTGTGTATGTGGTGTAAATTGAGTGTGTGTTACATCAGAAGCTGGGCCTGAGATTTTGCTCTACTTGTAAGCTCACAAGCCAGCCGACCATATAGGTCCCATATATGTGTGTGCAGGAACCATGGGACCCAGGTCCGAGGTGAAGAGTGCCCAACCCTCGCAGCTATACGGCAATGCCTTGTGTGGGTCCCTCCACCTCTCATTTCCATGGGTGGGCAGGTGGCGTGCACATGCCAGGGGGTGTGCTTCTGAAGAAGAATCCCGAAATAGGAAACTCTTATCTCATACAGGACTGCTGTGAACCTCCCCATCCTGCGTTCGAGACAGAAACCTTCTCTTTATGCTGGAATGTGAGCAAATCTCCTCCAGGGAGGGGAAGGGTTGGACATTTTCCCTGACTATCCCGGAATGTCTCTGAGACAAACATTCTTAACAAGGCTGTAAATTATTTTGCCCTGAGGACCTGGACCAGGCAGGAACAGAAACCTGAGAAATTCATGGAGAACGCCTTCCCAACAGGATCCGCTTTTTAAAAAATACCTCCACAAGGGCCACAAGATCAAGTCCAGTGTCGGGCTTTCTGTGCACAGTGTCTGCCCCTCCCCCCATGCTCGCTCGCACGCGCTCTCTCTCTAATCAATCTTAAAAACAAAAACACCTCGACAGGTATCTAATTTTTTGTTTGTGGATATGGCATGTTGAATCTTTTAGCATGGCGTACTGAGGTGGAAAGTGGTGTGTGTGAGTGAGAGAGACATGAGTGTCTAATTTATTTGTGTAAAATATGAGACATCTAACTTTTCTCTGTATGGTTGAAATTAGTGTCTAATTTTTCTGTGTACCATATGGCTGACATCTTGTGTATGGTATGAGACACTTAAGTTTTTCTGGTGTCCATTGGAAACAGGTGTCCATTGGTTTGTGTAGAGAGATGTGTGTTTACGCGTGGGCGTTGAGGTGATGCTGCCCAGCTGAGGCTGTTTTGCTGTGTTTACCCTCTCTCCGTTTTATGACACAGATACCCTGCTACTACCCCCAGCTGCAGTCCACAAGGGTCTTCACACAGGCAAGCCCACAGAACACACGATGATCCGCATTTACGGGGTGAGTGGCAGCACTCCACACTCCCTGCTCTCCCTTTTTTTTGTTTTTTAAGATTTTATTTATTTATTTGAGACAGAGAGAGCAAGAGAGCGAGTGGGGCAGAGGGAGAAGCAGACTCCCCACTGAAGCAGGGAGCCTGACCCGGGGCTCCATCCCAGGACCCTGAGATCATTACCCCAGCCAAAGGCAGACGCCTCACCAACAGGGCCACCCAGGCCGCCCCTGCACCCTGCCCATCGTAGCAGTACGCCCTGGCTCACACACCTGGTGGTGGCCCCGTGATGGTATGCACGGGCATGTGCCCGTCCTGCTGCAGCTACCAGGACCCACAGTGTACAGACTCACACCTGATGCCTTGCGGACTGGCTCCAGTTTTTTCTGTTACAAATTATGCTTCCGTTAGCAGCCTTGTCCATGGTTTTTTGGTTTTTTTGTGGGTTTTTTTTTTTTTTTTTTTTTGCATTTCTGCCAGTGTTTCGCCAGTTTTCCCAATTTATCTTTGGGATAAATTCCTACTTGGGGATGGCTGGGCCAAAGGGTAAATGTCTATGTAGTTTCACTGGATGTTATCAATCTCCACTAGCAATACATGAGGGTCTTGCCAACAAGATAAGTTATCAAATGGTGAGATTTTGTCACCAGACTGATCAGGAGAGGCCTCAGGAGATACCTGACCATAGGCCTGAGGGAGGGAAGAGCCACATGGGCAGCAAGGATGGGCCACCCAGGTCCAGGAGAAGCTCTGCCTTGAGATGTGAGAGCCGGCACGTCCAGGAGGGCCATGTAGTTGGAAGAAGTGAGTTGGGGAGAGCAACCAGGCCAGGCCAGAGTCAAGGCAGGGCTTGGCCCTGAGGCAGGACCTTGGAGACTCAGAGCAGCCACTGGGCTGCTAAGCAGAGGCCTGAAACCCTCTGACTTAGGTATTGAAGGGTCAGCCCCTGGGCTGCTCTGTTCAGCAAAGACTGGGGGCAGGGCAGAGGCTGTGGTAACAACCCAGACAGAACAGGTGGGCTCAGGCCAGGGCAGCAGCTGTGCAGTCCCAGAGCCATGGTTGGGTTAAGGCATATTTGAAGATAAAGTCCCCAGGACTTCCCCAGGAATTGGATGTGAGAAAACAGAGAAAGAGAGGAATCAGGAATGAGTCCAAATGTTTGTGCCCCCATAACAGAAAAGATGGGGTGGCTATTGGTTGAGATGAGGAAGGTGGAAGGAGGCAGGTCACCTGTGTAGCCCCGAGTTGTGTCCTGAGCCTGGTGGGAATGATGTCTGCTGTCCACTGGAGGGGCACATCATGCATAAACATTGGAGCGTAGCCAGCATCTGGACTGGGCTTGAAACCATGGACGGAGTGAGCACTGGCCAGGAGAGGAGCCTCAGGGAGAGGGGAGGAGGCCTGGCAGGAAGAGCCCAGGAGGAAAGAGGGGGGCAGAGGGGCCAAGAAGGTGCCAGTCTTGGGGCAGAACACGATGGGGAATGGGTTACAGGGAAAGTATTTCAGGAGAGAAGCAGCACAGGGGTCATGGAGATGACAATGGCCACTGGACAGAGCCCCACAAAGCCTTGGGTGCCTGGACCAAAGCATTTTGTTCGAGTTGGGGCAGGGCAGAAGCCCGAGGGCTTAAGAGAGATCATGGAAAGAGAAAGTGGAGAGGCCGAGTATAGACAGCTCTGTGGAGGAGTCGTGCTGTGAAGACAAGCACAGAAGTGCACCACCAGGAGAGAGTAAGTCCTGCTCTGTGCTGTTAAGACAGGCAGCCTCACCCTGAGTTTGTGAGTGAATGGAGTGATCCAACACAGAGAATGGTCCGGGAGAGGTGAGGTGGAGCAGCTGGGTGGGTGCCAAGGACAGGCCAGTGCCCTGGGATGGCTGGGTGGTACAGGAGTGAGGGCAGCTCACCCTCCTGGGAGGAGGGAGCAGTGGGCTGCGGGTGGGGTGGGGAGGCAGTGTCCTCTCACTGTTTGTACCATGTTTCTGGTTTCTTCTTTCTTTCCTGCTCTATTGAGGTATAAACCACATATACCAGATATATGTAAACTCACTTCAGTGAGTTTTGCTCCATGTATACATCCATGAACTTACCACTGCCACCCACAGAGCACACAGTTCCATCATCTTAGGTTTCCTTGGGGCCCAGCAATCACGCTGCTCTTGGGCTTTTGCTCTGAGTGAAGCTCCTAGAGGCTTCTGAGCAGAGGAGGAACATGGCTTGCCTAATGTGCTATGAAAGTTACTACTCTGTGTTGAGAATAGATGTTGGGGGAGGGAGTGTCAAGGAAAGAAGCAGAGAGACCAGTCTGGAGGCTATGCACTAATCCAGAGGCAATCAATGACCCCGGACCAGAGTTGGGGTGGAAAGCCATAGCCATATTCTGAGGGGTCCGCTGACAGCAGGTATGGGCTTGGAAGAAAGGACCCCAGTGTCTTGGCTCAGCAGGCAGGATGGAGCCCTCTCCTCTGCAATGGGGGCTGGGGTGAGTAGCAGGCTTGGGGGAAGATCAGGAGTTGATATCCTGATATCAGAGCCTGAGCTCCCTAAAGATAGCCCAGTAGAGTTATGGCCAGACAGCTGGATATAGGAGCCCAGGGTTCAAGGTCAAGGTCAAGGTCTCGGGTGTTGTTGCTGATGAGGTCCCCGGGGAGAGCAGGCAGGTCAGATGTTCTGTCTGCACTCTTGGAGAGAGACCTGTGGCCGTGCCTCATGCACACACTCTGGCTCTCCCCCATTTGCAGACAGGCAGCTACAGTGTCAGAAGGCCACTGCATGACTTCCCGGGGTCACTGCTCTGTGCCCAGGGCTGTTCCGGGCCTGTTTTCCCCACTTCTGACACCCAGGCCTCCACTCCAGACTGGTTCAACTTAGCTGCCATTTCCCTGGAAAATAGAAACAGCTGGATGAGATGCTGCCCAGGCCCCACTCCCTGCATCGGGGTCTTCCTCCCCCAGTGTGAAAGGCTGCCACAGCCCCCTGCCCCGGATCTGGTCCCCAGTCCTGGGTGAGGACTTGGGCTCAGGCAGCCTTCCCTCTCTCCAGTGTGCTCATCTCTCCCTGTACCCCATCAGTACCACTGAGGCTCTGACCCAAACAGAAAACAGCCCTCTAGTCCCAGAAACCCTCCAAAGCAAAACACCTGGAAAGGTTGTCTATATTTACCCTCCTCCCTTGAGCCCACCACAATTCAGTGTTTACCCTGGCAATGCAACCACACTGCACTGGACAAGGTCCCAGAAGGGTCCCACCCCCCTACACCCCTCTCAGCAGCTGACGAGACATCACTCACCCCTGGGGATCCTTCTCCCCAGTCTGCTCAATCTGGGTCTTTCTTGCTGGATCCTCCTGGACGCTCTGATTTCTCCACGTGGGCAGGGGGCTCAGCTCCTCCCCACCCCTCACTCCGAACACTGCAAACTCAGACTCCACTCCTGAAGTCCACAGACTCACAGCAGGGCCACGGGGTTATTGTAATAGCCACAGGGCTATTACAGCTGACCCCACTCTCCTGTGCTCCATCACCATCCCCAGATTGTCAGAGGCTGTCCACCCTTCCAGTTGTTCCTCACCCATCCCTGCCTGTTCTTAGGCTGAGCCCCAGCAGTCCACACTTCCTCCCCTCCAGGGCACCACCCGGTGCAGCACTGCGGCTTCTTCCCTGCACTGTCTCCCTCGCTGCTCCTGCCAGACAAACACACAAGACAGCCAGAGGGAAGCTTTACCATGCCGGCACCATGCCAACACCCCTCTGCTCCGAACGCCCAGGGACCTCTCCATCTGACCTCATCTCCTCCCTCTCCATGCCCCATGCCCCCTGGCTTCCATGCTGGCCCCTGGAAAGCATCCTGCAACCCCCCCCCTTTGCACCTTGATGCTGGCAGGACAACTTACCTGTGAACCCCACCTCCAGATATTTGCAGGGCTCGTTCCCTCTATGTTCCGACTCTGTGCCTCTATGACTGGCTCCCTCTGTGTCCCTTACATGCCCATCCACCCTATTGTAACTAACACTCCAGACATCCACTGCCTCCCCCACCCAGTTTATCTGGCTCCCACATGACACCAGATTTGTTTTTTCCTCTGTTATTGCCCCCCCCCGCCAAGCTGTGGACCCCAGGAAGGGATGGACGTCACGGTCACTACTTACGCTCCAGTGCAGAGCCTGTGCAAGGGTGGACACACAAAGTTGCGGGGTCAGCCCTGCTGCCCACTGTCCCGCCTGGTGCACGGAGAGCGCTCTGTGCTAGGTCCCAGAAAGGACTGGATCGCAAGAACGAGACCGACTCCGCCACAAGAATGCCCCGGTCCGGGAGCCGGGCTCCGCGCCAGCTGCCTACTACTAGATCCTGTGTCCCGCAGGACTCTTCCCCCGCAACCCCGGCGCAGCACCCGCCGACCACGCCCCCTCTGCCCACGCCCCCTCCGGCCCCGCCCTCGCAATCTCCTGCCTCCTCTGCGGGCCCCGCCCCTGGCACCCTCCCAGCTCCCGATCCCTCGGCCAAGCCCTGCCCGAACGCGCCTGCGCCTTCTGACCACGCCACGCCCCCGCCCTTCAGTCCCCGCCCCCTCCGGGCCCCGCCCCCTCCCCGGCCGCGGGGTGGGAGCCGGGCCGCGCAACGCGCATGCTCCCTGCGCGGCGCCCCCGACTCGCCGCTCGGCTCCGTTCGGGCATTTCCGCCTCTTTGTTTTAAACTCCGGACGGGTTTTTTTCTCCTGCTCTTGGGGGGGACCCGGAGGGAGCGGCGCCCCCCCCCACTCCCGGCGCTGCCCCCGCGTGCGCCCTGCTCGCCCGCAGCCGAGACGGCAGGTCAGTGAGTCCGCGCCCCGCCTGGCCTGGCCCGCGGCGCCCGTTCCTCAGGCCGCGGCCTCGGCCGGTGTGCGGGCCGGGAAGGCTCGGAACCCCTGCCCGCGCCCCTGCGCCCCTCGTCGGCCCGGCCCGCGGAGTCCCCACACGGCTCGGCAGGCTCCGGGCGCTGGCCGGACCCACGGGGTCGAGGCCCCGGAACAGGTCGCGGGGAAGGGCCGGACCCCGGGACGGGTCATCGGGGAGGACCCAGGGAGGACCGGACCCCGGGACGGGCCAGCGGGGAAGGCCAGACCCTGAAACGGTTCACGGAGGAGGGCTAGACCCCAGACGCACCCGACAGGGACCGGGAGGCGCCGGACCGACCCAGAGATGGGTCACCGAGGGGTGTCCAACCCTGGGATGGGTCGTCAGGAGGGTCCAGCCCCAGCGCGGGTCACCAAGGAGGGTTGGGACCCTGAGACTGGACAGGAGCCAGAGAGGGCTGGACTCCGGGACAGGTCACGGAGGAGGGCCGGACCCCCGGGGCTGGCAGGACCCAGGGAGGGCCGGAACAACGGGGCTGGGTCACCGAGGAGGGGGCCAGGACGCCAAGACTGGCCCCAGAGAGGGCGGGGATCCTGGAACAGCCCTGGGAGCGCCTCCGAGACCCTGAGACAGTCCCTGTTGGGTGGGAGGCCAGGGTGCCATGAGGAGGGCTCATCCCAGGCGACAGACTCCGGGGGCAGGTCGTTTGGGAGCGTCTGGATGCTGGGCCAGGACCATGAAGAAGCTAGGCTTTCAGGGAGGGCCAGGACCCAGACAAGAGCTGGAACTTGGAGACAGGTCCCTCAGAAGGCCGGAACTCCTGAGCAAGTCGATGGCAATCACCCAGACCCCAAGAGTGGACCCTAAGGAATGCTGGCACCCCTAGCCAGCCCTCCAGGGCGACGGACCCCTGGGGCAGGATCCAGAGGTGCCCGTAATATGTCCAGTCTGCTCAACTGGATCCACCTGCTGTGAAGGCTTGGGGGCATCGGGGATCCTGGTCACCTGAGCCCCACAGTGCAAATCCCTCTGAGGCGCTTGAGCACCCTGATTTTATGAGCACCTGGGCCAGCCCTACAGACCTTCTGACCTTCCGCAGACGCTGCCTGGCTGGGCCCTAGGGACACATGTGAGGCAGGGTTGAGACCACCCTCATGTCCCTAGGGGTTCAAGCGGAGCTCCTAATCCACACTGGCTCCATGCCTCAAGCCAGCACTGTGCTCACTCCCCAGATCCCCTACCTTATTCTTCCAGCCCCTACTCCAGGCCCACTGTCTTTTGCCTTGGCCTCGTGGTCAGTGTTCATCACCTTCGACCACTCCTGCCCTCCTCTCTCTCCATTTGTGGAGGTCATGCGGTTGTGTGCGTGTACCCTCCAACCTGAGACTGGAGGTGTTTTCCGTGTCCAGGAAGTTCTAGGAGGGGTGGGGTCCAACCAGGAGTATTGGAAGCCTAGGGAAGTGTTTCGGGGTGCCGGCCCAGGGCAGGAAAGTTGGAGCAGGCGGGCATACATATCAGGTGAGTGGATCAGGCACCTTCTCCTCCCGGAAAGGAAAATATTAAAGGACCTAGCAGTTGGGGGTCTTTGCTTCTCTGAAACCTTTGAATGAGACTTTCATCTAGAACCCATGTTCTCCTTTCATTAGAAAGTGCTAATGAAAAAGTAGGGTGTGTTATGTGCTGCTCTTTGATTGGGGAATGGCTCCGGATTGTGTCCAGTAAGATAGTGCTGGAGGAGTTTGAGAGAATGGAAAGCCCAGGAGGGCAAGGGCCTTGTCCAGCTCAGCTCCCAGAACTGGCTGCCTGGTGTGAGGTCAGGAGGCAGCACACGACTATTAAATGAAAGAGTGAGTGCGTGAAAGAATGAGTGAACAGCAGGAATACTTTTAGAAAGATCAACGTGTGTTAGGCTTGCAAACTTATCCAGAGATTGGGCAGTAGGACGAGATATAAATCTAAAACTCTGAGCTATATGGACTCCCGGGAAAGACACTTGAACTGGTCAGTTCAGTATTTCACTTTGTGCCACAACTTCATTGCTTGGTTACTTGGGAGAAAACCCGTTTAGATTTTCAGATTGACATTTCATAGGACCAAATCTTAACCAAATGGAGTCCCCACATAGTCCAGCTTAGGAACTTTTATTTGCCAAATGTAACCACACTTGGGACCTTCTTACTCAACACTTAGTTCTGATTTTTTTCTTTTTTTGTACTTTTGTTCCTTTTTTAAAACTTAATTTGTTTTGTGAAGTTTTGGAAAAGACTTGCCAAATTGGGCATTCAGGTTTGGTTAGGCTCTTTATTTTCCTATTTTTGGATTTTTAAAGGTGTGATAGTGCTGCATAGTTGCATTATTTATATATTGCTGTCCAACAAATTACCCCAAAACTTAGTGCCTTAAAACATCAGTTATTATTTTACAGTTTCTGTGGGTCAGGAATCCAGGCACTGCTTAGCTGGATCCTCTGGCTCAGAGCCTCACAAGGCTGCCTTCAGGGTGCTGGCTGGAGCTGTGGTCTCATCCGAAGGTTTGACTGTGTGTTTGACTGTGATTCCAGGCCTGCTCACTCAGCCGCTGGGGCTCTTCATCGGGCAAGTCAGAGGGAGCCAGTGATAGAACACGACAGCAAGCAAGAAGGCCACAATCTTCATGACCTAATCTTGGCAGGGACATCCCATCCCTTTTGCCATATTGTCTTTGTTAGAACCTAGTCACTGGCCCCAGCCCTCATTCGAGAGGAAGGGTGTGTGTACTGGGAGTGGGGGTGGTAGTCACTGTGGCCATCTTAACGCCTGTCATTTATCAGGTTTCAGCTAATATAGGGCCTGTACCTGAGAAATACCTTGTAAGTAAATTAGAATTGTATATAGAGCAGTTTGTTAAATACAAGGTTGCAACAACTCAGCTATCTCTTTAATTGTATAGGTTTCTCTGATGTCAACATAATGACTGAAACCTCTGGAACTTAAACATGAGGGAAAATAAATTATAAATAGAGAAGATTCTTGGGAATTGCACTTGTAGCAAACCATAAGCAACTCCCCCGCCAACCCTGCAAATTAAATTGAGTGCTGTAGCATTCTTTGATAGCTTCAAGTTCAATGATTTCAGTGTTTCCAGAGCATCCTTTTATTCCTGCCCAAGATTTTGCTCCAGGAATTATTAACTGGCCTTTGTAAGAAGTTTTTCAGAGGTAAGATCCTGAGACGTTTTGGATATTTGACCCTTGTAGGGAAGTCATGCTCCAGGATCCTGAATGTAAGGGCCTCAGTGCTCAGGGCTTGCAGCTCCCTGATGTACCCGGACTCCAGTACCATGCCTCTCTCTGGCACTCTGGGCTGGGGCTGTAGCATGGAGCTGTAAAGCATACCCATCCAGGGGGGGACTTTGTCCCAGGAGCCCTCTGTGGAAGGAAGTGTCCCCTCCTGCTGCCCAGTTCTCTCTGGACCTGCCAGGGTTCCACCCTGCTAGTGTGAGGCAGGGCCCTTTGCCAGTGATTGGAATGACTTATTTGAGTTGTTAGATTTGAATTATAAAGCAAAGTTTGTTTTGGTTTATATTGTTACTCTTTATTAAATGCCAGGATTTATTATTTCATTTGAAGCTATTTGCTTAGTGGTTGGAATTGAATTTGAAATTGAAAATTAATTTTACTATTGAAGTATGTTGAGGTTTGGGGACAGTTTCTTACTACCCTTCTGATATTTGCCAGTAATAGTGCAGAAACGCTACCCAATTCATTGTGCTTCAAAAAACAACTATATTGTTCTGCAAGTTGTTAGTTTATCATTAAATTTTAAGAAGACCTCTAAAAATAATAAGACTATCTTTTCTGATCTGCCATGTTCCTCCCTACAGAACTGACGGCCAAATAACAATAATGAAACACTTAACACATAATGAGAGGGTTAAAGTGTGATCCTTGCTTAGACGCATTTTTCAGAATTGTCTATTAAATTAAGTAAAACTCATTGATAAGAAATAAAACTCGCTAGAAAATATAGTCCTTAAAAACTGATTGTTGGGTTGATTGCTTTTTTGAAGAGAACTGCTAATATTTAGGTGAATTTGGAGAGTGGAAGTTAATTGGATTATTTTGCAAATGAATCAATATTCTCTGGACTTTGCTGCAATAACAGCAAATTCCAGATGTTTAGCAAGAAATATGCAAACAGTAGAAAGCTGTCTGCATTCCTCTTTGAAACCCCTGCTAACTGGGTTTTATGGAGGCAGAAAGTGTGGTGATGCTCAGCAGGGCCTGGCCGGTGTTAGATGCTCAACAGAAAACTAAAAATTGATCTTTATTCACACCTTGTGTAGCCCTGTCCTGGAGGTACTGTGTGTATCAACTTGTCTGGTTCTTAAAGCCACCCCAGGTCTGCCCTGTGATCACCCCCGTGTGCCTGGGAGGAAACAGACACAGGCCATAGCTGGGACTTGAGAAGCAGAGAAGGGTCAGCCCTCCCCATTTTTATTTCAGAAAAAAACACAATGGAGAAAAACTGAAAAGAATTCTGTACTCCCACCCCAATCTAGCAGTTATTTGCTAATTATATGCTAAAACATATTTGCTTTATCTCTTTTTTCTAAATACATATTTATTGTCATTGAATCATCTGAAAGTAGCTACAGACAACCTACCAAGTTCTTTAAGTAATTCAAGAGCACACAAGTCACAGGATCAGGATGGTCTCCACACAACCGCGATGTCATTATCACACCTGAAAAATGGGCACTTGGTTCACATACCAGCTAATAATTTCCTATTCATTTTCAAATCTCTCCACTTGTCTCAAGAATGTCTTCTATGGCATTTTTCCCTTAACCAGATCCAGGCAGGTTCCTGGCATGGCACAGGGAGTGATGCCCCTCCTGAACCAGACACACCTGGGTTCCCAGAGTGCACGGGGGGTCATGCCACCTCCTGAACCAGACACACCTGGGTTCCCAGAGTGGCACTGGGGGTCATGTCCTTTCTGAACCAGACACACCTGGGTTCCCAGAGTGGCACTGGGGGTCATGTCCTTTCTGAACCAGACACACCTGCGTTCCCAGAGTGCACGGGGGGTCATGTCCTTTCTGAACCAGACATACCTGCATCCCCAGAGTGGCACTGAGGGTCATGGCCCCTTAGTGTCTTTAGGTTTCCCCCTTGCCCTCTGCAGGGCTGACTTTTCTAGGTGATGTGTCACACCTGGATTTTTCTGATTCTTCACTTATGGTGTTAACTGTCCACCTTTGTTGTCCCTGTGTACTCTATAAACTGAAGGAATGAGAGAGAGGCAGAGTTAGGCTTGAGATTTGGGAGATCCCTTCATAGGAGCCAGTGAGTGCTTCATGCCGCGCCATCGGGGACACACGGTCAAGTTGTGGTGTTACTTGGGTCACTCCCTCTGGCTGCACTTCTGGTGCCGCAGTTCCCAGTGTCCTCCCAGGGGGCAAGTCAGTCAGGCCCTCCCTGTTCAGTTTCTGATGGGGACGCATGCTCTGGCCATTTCATCCTTCCTCACAGGCACAAGGGCGAGCCCTATTCATCAGTTTCAATGCCTTTGGCAGACTTTATAGAAGGTTCAGTGGGTGGAAAGGTTTGAAATTGTTAATGGAAATAGGACTTTTGCTGACAAATAACATTTCTTTTCCATAAAGTAAGTGCCTTTCTTACTGTAGAGACAGGAATGGCTAGAGGCAGTTCGTTTTCCCCAGCCTTTCGTTAAAGGCAGCCTCATGAAAAAGATGGACATCAGAAATCACAAGAGGGGTGTCTTAGCCGCCACAGCAGAATGTCGTGGATGGAGTGGTTTAAGCAGCAGGCATTTATTTCTCACTGTCCTGGGGACTGAGGTCCAAGAACAAGGTGCCAGTTGATGTGGTTCGTGGTGCGGACCAGCTAGCTGCCTCCTGGCTGTGGAAGCCCTCTGCGGGCTCTTCTTGCAAGGACACTAATCTCATCTGGGCCCACCCTTAAACATCTAACCCTCTCGCCCCCAGAGGCTCCATCTTTGGAGACGGGTTAGGGCTCCAACATAGGAATTTGAGGTAGGCACAGTTCAGTCCAGACCAAGAGACTGTAGCTTCTGCCGCTTGTTTATTAACCTGTTACTTG
Source organism: Callorhinus ursinus (assembly GCF_003265705.2). NCBI lineage: Eukaryota > Metazoa > Chordata > Mammalia > Carnivora > Otariidae > Callorhinus > Callorhinus ursinus. The sequence continues at coordinate 150,223 of NW_027397066.1, forward strand.
TCTCTAGAATTGGGAGAATAGTTGCGTGATGAAAATGGTCCCAGGGCTGGTGGTCACTCTATTTTACATGCTTGGGAAACTGGCCCTTTCTTCTGCTACTAACGCCATTTCTTTAAATACCATTACATTAATTTTCTAACGCTGCATAACAACTTGCCACAAAATTAGTGGCTTAAAGGACACCGACTTATTAGTCCCAGTTCTGTGGGTTGGAAGTCTAGCACAGTGTGGCTGCTTTTCCTGCTCAGGGCCTCCGAGGCTGAAATCCATGTGCTGGGCTGAGGCTCTTGTCTGGGACTTGGCTCATCTTCTGAGCTCACTAGCCCATCTCTGGTGGTTGTTGGATTGGGGTCCTGCTTTGTTGCTGGCTGTCCGTTGGGGGTGCCCTCAGCTCCTAGAGGCCCCACAGTTCTTGTCCCAGGATGGTGGGTACTTGACAGCAAGTTGTTTTCTGCCAGGCCGGTAGGACTCACCCCTCTGACCTACTCTTCTGCCACCAGCTGGAGAAAATTCTGCTTTGAAAGACCATGCTATTTGGCTTGCCCAGTTTTAAGGTCAGCTGATTTGGGACCGTAATTCCACCCTCAGAAATGCCTTTGCCGCAGTACCTAGGCTAGTAAGGTGGGAGATACGTGTATGCCAGAGTCTCGTGGCCACCTCAGGAGTCTGCCTGCCACAGTCCTGGCACCCCAAAATTCATATCCTCCCAAATGCCAAATACACCTCTTCCTCTCCTGAGATTCCCCAGGGTCTCATCCCACTGTAGCACCAGCTCAAGACCTTGCCTGAACCACAGAGCTCTGGAGTCTCCTCCCCTGGATCATCCGCTTGGTGCAATCCCCTGGGTGCTGGTCCTGGACACTTGAGAACCAAGTGAGACAGATTGCCTTCTCGGGGCACCCCCCGCAGCAGGACAGGTGTAGGTTTACCAGTTGAGAATGGGGAAGTGGACATAGCAGGGAGTCACAGGCCCAACGCAGTTCTGAAACCCAGTGGGGATCCCCAGTCGGGATTCTTGATTGGGTTTTAAGCCCAGGGTGAGCCTGCTGGTTATCTGCTTTGCCCTCTGGGCTCTTGTTTCTGCCCTGAGTCAGCCTTTCTCATGAAGGGGGTGCATGTCTGTAGCTGACAGCCTCATCAGCTGGCCCCTGCTGGAAGAATCCTGGGGTCCAACAGCCCCTTTTCACAGCATGTTTTTCATCTTCTCCAGGGGCTGGATCTGGGAGTTAAAATGGGTGTGATTATATAATGATCTGTTATACGGTTGAGTTCTAATCTCACCTTCCCTGTTTCCTGACATTGTCTGACATTACTGTCTCCTGTTCCAAATTCTCAAGGGTCGTGTCTGAGTTCGTGCCCTCCTTGGCCCTCTGCCCTCGTCCCCCTGTGTCCCGTGTGGATGCCTCGTCCTCCAGGCCAGCCGGCCGCAAAGTGGTCCTATTGCGCTTCGGGGGTCCCTTGCCCCACCGGTGGGGTGCCTGCTGCTCTGGCCCCTCCCTCCAGGTCCAAGGTCAGACGTCCCTGCACACCGGCTCTCCTCTGGTCACTGTCTAAAGCATCCCCTCCACCCGTTTCCTCTGCTTCGCTGCCTTCATCCGCTTTCTTCATGGTGCTCATCACTCTTTGCTGATGAGTTTGTCATGTCTCGTCACCAGCTGGAACTGGAGCTCCCTGAGCACAAGGCCTGTGATAACATGTGAGCACACTTGTTGTCCCCATAGGCGTGCCTTGGACGAGTATTTGAGCACCTTTCCTGAGACGTCTGAAAACGCCATGGCTTCCATCCATACTTGGCTAATAGTTTGGCTGGATGTAGAATTCCACATTAAAGTCTCTTTTCCTCAGAACTTGGAAAGAATTGCTTCTTTTACTGGTAGGATTCACTGTTGCTGATGAAAAGTCTGGTGCCATCTGATTCCCACTCCATTGTGAACTGCTTTCCCCCCAGAACCTGTAGGACCCTCTCTTGTACCCTTGATGTCTTCAGAGTCCAGGACTTGGTTAGACGGGTACGTTTTCACTCACTGTGCCAGGCACTCAGGCCTTTGTGGCCTGATGGTTCTTCCAGCTGGGGAAATACTTGAATAATTTTTTCCAAATCATGAAATATTGCCTACAAATGAGCATAGAGAAAGATAATAATGAACACCTGTGTACTCATTACCCAGCTTAAGAAATAAAATATTAAAGTATATTTGAAAGCTCCTTATGTCAGTTTTCTGTTTTTTCTAAAACACCTGTTGGTTGGATGTTGGATCTTTTCTATTTTCTCTCTTTATCTCCTCTTTGAGAAGATTTTCTCAACTTTATCATATAACGCTTTTAGTGAATTTTTAATACTTCCAGTCACATGGCTGGCATTGTAGTATAGGGAGATGGGTAGTAACAAAATAAATAGGTAAATTATAAATTCAGGGGTAATATCTTAGATTTGTGGTGTGTGCGCATGAGTGTACACAGGGCATGTAATCGACCACAAGATGGTCCCGAAAGGTGTTGCTGGGGAGATGACATTTGAGGAAAGGCTTGATGGGGGTGAGGTAGGTCCCATGTATCCACATGAGAGAGAATGTTCCAGCTATCGTAGGTGCAAGGGCCACGAGGTGGGAGTACACCTAGAATGTTCTAGAACTAGCAGGGAGTCCACCATGGCCAGAGTAGAGTGAGAGCCGGCTTGGGGCCTCAGTGGCCACTGGAAGGCTTTGGCTTTCCCTGAGCCTTTGGAGAGTTTCATGCCACGGAGCCACCTGCTCAGACCCGCGTTTTCATGGGATTCCCGGGACCTGTGTCGGGGTGTGTGTAGCCCAGTGTGCCTGAACAGCACAGTCAAGTGGGGTAAGTGTGAGGCTCATAGCTGCCCCCATCTCTTGTACATGGGTGCGAGGTAAGCGAGAAGCCGCAGACGGGGTGAGGAAATCCAGATTACACTTGGAGATGCCGGCCTTCCAGGTGGAGCACAGGTAGTTGAGGTCTGAATTTGGGGTCGGGGTACTGAGCTGCATAAACGCGGAGGTGGGGGGGGCCAGTGGGACGTGACAGGAAGTGAGGGGGCTGGGCCACGGGAATGGGTGCCTGGGAGCCTTTCAGTCTGGTGAAGGTGGACGTCTCTGATGTGGGTGGGCCTCAGTGCTGCTCAGGACATGTGCCTGGGAGCCAGCCCTGGGGACTGTACCTCAGGTCACTAAGTTACACCCAGATGTATATAAACCCTTAATTTAAGAAGTAAAAATTGGGAGTAAACTCAGCAATGGACATGGGCATCAGTCTGCCGTATCAGTGAGTTGGTAGTCACTCCTTTAACACACGTTAGGCATCCTGCTGCGTGCTCCTCAGAACACCCAGTGATGCAGGAAGAATAGCTGTGAGTGGTGGCCCGTGGCGTCCCTGGGTGGGGAAGCGAGGACAAGGCCTGGGGAGGTAGCCCTCCACAGCTTTCTGCAGCACTGAGACTATGGTGACCTGGGGGTGGGGGTGGGGGCCGCAGGGGTGCAGCCGGGCCCATAGGCTGGGGTGGGGGTGGGGCGTCAGATCCAAGTTAGGGGAGAGGTGGGGCAGGGACTTCACTGTCCTTTTGAGAGTCTAAATTCAAAGCACTTTTATGTTATCTCATTTTTTAAAAAAAGCTTTTGTGGCAGTATGTAGCCACATAGAAATACATTTAAAGTTTCCCTTTTTCTCATCATCTTGACCTGAATTCAGTGTCCCAGCAAGGAACATTCATGATACGCTTCTGTTCATCTTGAGATGGCAATGAATTCTGGGTGTTTGGCCTGCATGCGGAGCCCTGGCAGAGCCGTCTGTTCTTCCAGGCCTTGCCTGAGGACCTAGTGTGGCCATCATAGAGTGCGCGAGCCTGACAACTACCTGTTGAGCCCTGCCATGTGACAGGCCCCACGAGGGAGCAGGACCACACAGGGAACGGGTCAGCTAGGTGCCACGGGGAGACTAGTGAGGAGCCGGGGCTCTGGGAGGCAGGGTCATGGGGTCAGGTAGGCCGTAGAGAAGAGGCTACAGTGGAACAGACAACAAAAAGTAGGGTTCTTTCTTAAGCACCTGCTGCGTGCTGACACGGGTCCTGCGGTTGGGGGGAGAGAGAGAGGCCCATCAGATGGAGCAGCAGGTGCTGAGGCACATAAGCATCCAAAATCATAGCAGACTGGTTTGGGAGGACAGGGTATTGGGCATGGAGCAGAGTTCAGCAGTTTGGTGATTCTCATGTGGAAATAGGAATGGGTCTTCTCGAGTACTTGGATGAAGACAGAAATCTCTCTGGTTGATTGGGTAGCTCAGGGGTGAGTGCTCAGCTAGACATGATGGCCAGCAGTGAGGATGCAGCCTCAGCCTTCCTGTGGGGGTTCACAGTGCCATGGGGGAGCAGGCTGGGCACCACACCCTGAAGATGCTGACAGTGTGTGGGACGGGACAGGGGCCGGCATTAGACCTGGGGCTGCAGTAGCCTGACCAGGGGGCTCAGGGAGCCAGCCTGCTGCCCTGAGGATGGAGGGCCAGGCTGGTAGGGGAATGGTGCACAGACAGCTCAGAGGTAGGCGAGGCCAGGGGGCACGGAGCTAGCATGGACACGCCCTGATGTGGACAGACTCTGATCATGGGTGGAGCCCTGATGTGGATAGGGCTGATGGCGCTGGAGCATGGCAGGAGGGCACGGCTCATCAGGAATCTGGATCCTTTCAAGGGTTTCATGCGGGAAGGACATGTCTGATTTGCTTTTCTATGTGTTGCTCAGACTTGTCCACGAGATTGAATTAGTGGTGAGAGTGGACATAGGGAGGCCTGTCCTGGGTGCATCTGCCATCCAGATGGGAGCCATGGTGTGTCCAGGGGATGGCCGTGGGCACAGAAGGCTGACAGAGGGCATGGTGTTCAGGGCAGAAGGGGCAGGACTGGGGTGAGGGCGGTGCCGGGAGGGAGGAGAGGAAAGCATGACCGCCCACAGGGCAGCTGGTGCTTGGACATGGCAGGGCAGGCGGGGGGAGAGCAGGTTGACAGTTGCTTAAAAAGTTGTCAAGCAGCCACATGTGGTCTGCTGGTCAGCATTTACTTCCACACGAAGATGTGGCCATGAGTTCCTAACAGCCACACAGGAAACAGCCCAGATACCCATCACTGGTGAGCAGGCCAAAAACATTGCAGTGGACGCTGCTCAGAACGAGAATGAGCTGTTGGTGCCCCAACATGAGTGAGCCTCAAAACAGGATGAGTGAGAGGGGCTGCAAACACAGCACCCAGAACACGCCACCCCAGGGCAGCTACCGGGCGGATCG